>NC_137109.1:943953-1013953 GCF_949357685.1 Gobio gobio
CGCACCTCTATCCATCTCTGCGCCTCGCGCACCGCGGGTTCTGGAGCCGGTTCGGTGTGAGGATGAGGATGAGGATGAGGAGGAAGATGAGTCCGTCCTGCATCCGAACCTCCACTCGCCATTTAGAGCTGGTGCTTTAATAAACCCCAGATCGATCAGTGCCGGAGAGACACGCAACTCGCCAGGTAAAGTTATTCCCGGACTCTCTCTCTCTCTGTGTGTGTGTGTGTGTGTGTGTGTGTGTGTGTGTGTGTGTGTGTGTGTGTGTGTGTGTGTGTGTGTGTGTGTGTCGTGACGCAGGGCTGCCGCACTCGCGCATGAGATGAGAGACGCGGTGCGCCTCAGACAGCCAATCAGAACGCAGCTTCGCATCCCAGCTCGGCACACCGGCCCAAACAGCCAATCAGAGTTGAGCATTACTCCCCAGCGAACACGCCCACTTTACACGCCCTGCTCCAGGGCCATCGTTTCATAAACTGTGTGTAATTTAATTTCATTTCCATTTAATTATAAAGTAAACTGTTGTAGCTTCTGTCTGGGATGCGGCGTCACAGGAAGGAAATACACATATCATTAAATATATGTTATAGTATCAGTGTTATTGTAATTAACAAACACTAAAATCATACAAAAATCTCTTTACTTGAAATAGATAAATGTTAACTGAAACAAAATAAAATATAAAAATATTGTCTTATTTCATTTAGTTTTATTACCTTGATGTAAAAACTGAAATACAAATTAATGAAAACTTTACAGACATTTAAAAAACAATAGCAAAAACAAACAAAAATAACAACAGAATTACTCAAACTTTAAACTACATTAAAATGAAAGTAGAATTATACCAGAAAGAGTCTGATTTTCATTGCATCAAACATTTATTCCATTATTCCATTATTTATTTTCTCTTTATTAAATGTGTCATCAGAGGAGGCAGTGACCCAAACCACACGTGTTTATTGTGTTATTGATGGCAATAAAGATAACTTTATAACAGTCAATAACCGTGTAGTGTTTGAACTGATGACGAAATCAACTCACGAGAGTGTGTTTGCTGACGTCATCAGATGAGTTGTGTTTGACCCTGCACTGCCCTCTAGTGGACATCACGAGCTATGGCCATGGCTTGATCTCTTATTAATCAGGCATTGGTTTATATAACACGTTCTCTGATTGTGTATTTAACGGCAATGTTTCTTAATGTCATTTGTCATTTCGTGCCTTTATTATGGATTATATTTTAAAAAAATCATTTTTTCAATTACAGTAACAATTAAAGCTGCAAGCAGCATTTATCGGGGTTCAAGCAGTTAAGGCCTTTAAGCACACAAGCATCAAAAGACATTAAGTTTTATTTAGCAAGCATTTAACAACTGCCATCATAGATGAAAAAGTCAATTTACAGCCTATACAGGCAGTTTACCATAGGAAATATATGGTTTTGAAGCGTTTTTACAGTTATAGCACCTTTTGCCTGAGTCTTCTTATAGTCTTGCCTGATCTTCACCACTTTTATTAGTAGTACTCAAAGTGTGCCCATACTGTATATATGTGGAGGGAGTTTGATTGACAGGCGATCTAACTAATCATAATCCGCCATTTTGTCCAACAAAGCAGTCAGGAAAGTTAGTAGATTAACATAGGAGGAATTAAATTTGAAAAACAAAGTGTACTGACGTCTTAGCACTTTAAAACAACATTCCTTTTATGTTCATTCATGTTTATTTTAATGATATAAATTAACTAGAAGGAAGAGATGATCGGTTCACAAGCAGCTTTAACTGAGCCTCGAGTCTACAGCAATCTATCAGACACATTAAAGAGTCACAAAATGGTATTTATTGTTTAAATGTCTCTAAAAATTGACTACATTTGAAAGGTGAGACTTTGTTTCATATCAAAAGTACTCGTCTGTCAGCACTTGTCTGTCTCCTCTCTGATGTATTTTTCACTGCGTGAGAACTTGGTGTGGTGTGAGAGTGGCGTCGCTTGTCAGACATAGCAACAGTAACTAAAGTGGGCGGGTCTTTGCAAACGGTCATTGACAGTATGGACGGGGATTCGCCAGTCCCAATTCAAAACAAATTTCATCACAATCCATCATTGTTCGTTTCAAACATGTGAGAGCATCAAAATGATCCATGGGTGAAATTGATTGGATTTAAAAAAAATGTTTTGTCATTTCCTATCATAATTTTAACATTTTGGCATTATTGTTTAGCTATTTACCTATGTTTACAAATTTCCTTTGTTTTTTTGTTGTTGTCTCGATCAGACTAACAGCTTTGAAGATAACCACAATTTTTTAAAGCTCTAAATGACACTTACAAAAACCATAAGGCAAAACCTGGCATGTTTGGTATTGTTGGACTCGGCAAAGATTCTTAGGAGGTCACTACTGTGAAAAAAACACGGGCTTGAAACTTCTAAGGCTCCTTCAAGGCATTGTGCCAATGACGTATACTGAGTTTTTTTGAGATACACCAATGTTCTCATAGACTATCATGGCACCCTGGACAATGACACCGCATGCCAATTTTCAGTAGACTAACGGTTGGGTGCGCTTATAGCTATTTTCATGATTTATTTCACTGTTATAGCGCCACCAAGTGGCCAATTGTCACGATTCTTTTCATGTCAACTCAGATTGAGCTTATGAACATGTGTCCCACGTTTTGCGAAAATATCCCTTTCCGTTCACAAGTCATAACCGTTTTATAGTGCCACCTAGTGGCCAATTGTTGCGATTTTTTCAAGTGATCTCAGAATAAGATCACGAAGATGTATCCCAAGTTTAGCAAAAAAATCTCTTTCCGTTCACAATTTATAACCATTTTAGTAAAAATGGCCCTGGTGCCATCAAAGATTTTGGTTCCCCTTATCGACCGTTAATTGAGATTTTGAATTTTTTGGATGATTATTGATTGTCCGACTCCAGAGAATAGTCTTGCAGTGGTTTGGTTCCAATCGGGCCAAAAACCTAGGAGAAGTCAGCAAAAATATGTTTTTAAAAAAAAATGCAATTTACTCGAAATTGGCACCTGAAGGGCGAGCAAATCGGAGATATCCATTTTGTCCGGCTTGAGCCACGGATTCCAACGATATAAGACACTTGATCCTGGGACAAACAGTCTAAGAGTTATGAGCAATTTTGAACTTTTGGTTGCTGTAGCGCCACCTATGGGCCATTCGGGGTCATACTCTGATAGGTTGTCCCCAAACTGAGGCCTACCATCTGGCCAGGTTTCAAGTCTCTAGGCCTTACGGTTTGGCCTGTACGATGCGTTTTACGAATCCTTACAATTACAATAGGGTTTCAGCATTTCATGCTTGAACCCCTAATAAGAATGAAGGCTTTTTGCCAGTTATAGCGCCACCTATGGTCCGATCTCCATGAAACTCTGCATGCTTCCTCACCATGTTCTGACACATATGCTCATAAATTTTTGTGAAGTTCTGAGTTTTCCTTTGGGATTTATAGGCTTTTGAGTGTATTTGGCCACGCCCCTTTTCTAAATGACCCTGTTATAGCCACTCAGATGCAAAAGTTGAACTTTTTTTTGATAATTATTGATCTAAAGAGTCCAGACAATTGTCCTAGACTGGTTTGGTTCCGATCGGGCGAAAAACCAGGGACTAGTTTGCAAAAGTAGGTTTTGGACAAAATTCGACATAGCAGAAAACAGACGGAGATAGCCCTTTTGTCCGGCTTGAGCCACGGATTCCAACGATATAAGACACTTGATCCTGGGACAATCGGTCTAAGAGTTATGAGCAATTTTGAACTTTTGGTTGCTGTAGCGCCACCTATGGGCCATTCGGGGTCATACTCTGATAGGTTGTCCCCAAACTGAGGCCCACCATCTGGCCAGGTTTCAAGTCTCTAGGCCTTACGGTTTGGCCTGCACGATGCGTTTTACGAATCCTTACAATTACAATAGGGTTTCAGCATTTCATGCTTGAACCCCTAATAAGAATGAAGGCTTTTTGCCAGTTATAGCGCCACCTACGGTCCGATCTCCATGAAACTCTGCATGCTTCCTCACCATGTTCTGACACATATGCTCATCAATTTTTGTGAAGTTCTGAGTTTTCCTTTGGGATTTATAGGCTTTTGAGTGTATTTGGCCACGCCCCTTTTCTAAATGACCCTGTTACAACCACTCAAATGCCAAAGTTCAACTTTTTTTTGATAATTATTGATCTAAAGAGTCCAGACAATTGTCCTAGACTGTTCCCTTCCACAGCGCTGTCAGGACAGACCAATCATGGTCATTTCCGGTTACTGAATGAGGATTATTTAAAAATACATTATAGAGATTGCCGAGGTGACTTTCTTTTATGTTAAATGTTATTGCCTGACAGTAAAAAACTTAAAAAATATTATGTGTTATATGTTTAATGTTACGAATGTCTAAGAAGAAAGCGTCCAGAGATTTGAATATTTTAGATGCCAAATATGATCATCCTCATGTGAGGGACCTAATATTTAAAAGGCACATATCTTTTATAAACACCCAGTATACACTGAAAAATGTATCATAAATCTAAATTGAATATATTTATTTATAGTCATCAACATTTTCATGTATGCTAATCTAATTTGATCTATTTAATAAATTTAGACCCCCTGTCACTCCCAGATTGAAACCCCTGACCATGACCAAACACAAATCTGGTCTAAAAGTGCTCTGTCCCTTTAAGGTTGCTCGAGCACGTGACCCTCGTGTGTGTGTCGAGTGTCAGGTGAGTCCGACATCCAGCAGGTGTGAGTGTCAGCCTCTGTTTATCTACACACACACACACACACACACACACACACACACACACACACACACACACACACTGAGAACGCTTCCTGTTCATGTCGCTGGTAAGTTCTGCACATGTTTGCTATTTTATTTTTACCCGTTTTTAATTATTATGATAAATCTGAAAATGAGACTTGACGTTTGTAATAGCAGTGAAGTTGTAAAAATTGTAGCCTATATTACGGTATATAGAAATAATACTAAGCGATTACTAGCGACCTTTTTCACACTAAAATGTTGACATGTATATTGTTTATGTATTGTGGCTATAGCCTATGAAACAGTGAGTATATTAATATTTTGGTTGTGAAATTAACAACATTAAGTCACAAGTACTCAACTTTTTTTGATCCCAGAATATTCTGTTAATTTTTGTGTAATAATAAGTAAATAATCACATATTTTGGGTGAACTGTCCCTTTAACTAAATGTTATATTCAGTATTAAATAAATTCTCCATATATATTTTCTAAAAGCATGCTATAGATCTTAGTGCAAACAATTCATGCATGTATTTGTTCATTTAAAAAAATGTACAAAATAATTTACTTTGTAACATTTAAAAATGCCATGACTGGATCTTCCGGTGAAATAACAGACTTCTCTTCACTATGAAATCAATACTGACAATTATGATTTTTTTAAATGAAATATTGCAGTGTTTTTCTCAATGATTTATCATTATTGTGTTAATAATCTTGAATCAGAATAACTTCATCTCTTCTGTTCTCTGATGACAAGGGCGGGGCCACCTGTCACTCAAATAAGATCCACCAATAGCAAACCACAACCATCCAATAAATTCCCCACAGAAACAATCAAGCCCCGCCCTACATTCTGTGTATAAAACAATATAACAATATAACAACCCGTATTTATGATGACGGAAATAGACCAAGTTCTATATTTAAACAACACCAAAACACAAGATAGTCCAGCCTAGAGCTACATCAAAACCATTTGCATTATTCCTACAAAAGCTCTTCAATTCCACCAACGACACAATAATAATAAAACCAATACAATCCAAATAGTGATACAAATATGTGTCTGTAGCATATTGAGATGTGCCAAAGACTGAGTGTACTTACCACTGGAATAGTTTAAGGCAGCTGAAGAAGTTTCGTTATGGAATACATGGATCCACAGAAATAATGTTTTTAGCAAGTTCTGTTATCTGTCAGGTTCTCTGGTGTTCAGTGATGTCTCTGTTCTCTGTCAGGTTCTCTGGTGTTCAGTGATGCCTCTGTTATCTGTCAGTTTCTCTGGTGTTCAGTGATGTCTCTGTTCTCTGTCAGGTTCTCTGGTGTTCAGTGATGTCTCTGTTCTCTGTCAGGTTCTCTGGTGTTCAGTGATGTCTCTGTTCTCTGTCAGGTTCTCTGGTGTTCAGTGTTGTCTCTGTTCTCTGTCAGGTTCTCTGGTGTTCAGTGATGCCTCTGTTATCTGTCAGTTTCTCTGGTGTTCAGTGATGTCTCTGTTCTCTGTCAGGTTCTCTGGTGTTCAGTGATGTCTCTGTTCTCTGTCAGGTTCTCTGGTGTTCAGTGATGTCTCTGTTCTCTGTCAGGTTCTCTGGTGTTCAGTGTTGTCTCTGTTCTCTGTCAGGTTCTCTGGTGTTCAGTGATGCCTCTGTTATCTGTCAGTTTCTCTGGTGTTCAGTGATGTCTCTGTTCTCTGTCAGGCTCTCTGGTGTTCAGTGATGTCTCTGTTCTCTGTCAGGTTCTCTGGTGTTCAGTGATGTCTCTGTTCTCTGTCAGGTTCTCTGGTGTTCAGTGATGCCTCTGTTATCTGTCAGTTTCTCTGGTGTTCAGTGATGTCTCTGTTCTCTGTCAGGTTCTCTGGTGTTCAGTGATGCCTCTGTTCTCTGTCAGGTTCTCTGGTGTTCAGTGATGTCTCTGTTCTCTGTCAGGTTCTCTGGTGTTCAGTGATGTCTCTGTTCTCTGTCAGGTTCTCTGGTGTTCAGTGATGTCTCTGTTCTCTGTCAGGTTCTCTGGTGTTCAGTGATGTCTCTGTTCTCTGTCAGTTTCTCTGGTGTTCAGTGATGTCTCTGTTATCTGTCAGTTTCTCTGGTGTTCAGTGATGTCTCTGTTCTCTGTCAGGTTCTCTGGTGTTCAGTGATGTCTCTGTTCTCTGTCAGTTTCTCTGGTGTTCAGTGATGTCTCTGTTCTCTGTCAGGTTCTCTGGTGTTCAGTGATGTCTGTTCTCTGTCAGGTTCTCTGGTGTTCAGTGATGTCTCTGTTCTCTGTCAGGTTCTCTGGTGTTCAGTGATGTCTCTGTTCTCTGTCAGGTTCTCTGGTGTTCAGTGATGTCTGTTCTCTGTCAGGTTCTCTGGTGTTCAGTGATGTCTGTTCTCTGTCAGGTTCTCTGGTGTTCAGTGATGTCTCTGTTCTCTGTCAGGTTCTCTGGTGTTCAGTGATGTCTGTTCTCTGTCAGGTTCTCTGGTGTTCAGTGATGTCTCTGTTCTCTGTCAGGTTCTCTGGTGTTCAGTGATGTCTCTGTTCTCTGTCAGGTCCTCTGGTGTTCAGTGATGCCTCTGTTCTCTGTCAGGTTCTCTGGTGTTCAGTGATGTCTCTGTTCTCTGTCAGGTTCTCTGGTGTTCAGTGATGTCTGTTCTCTGTCAGGTTCTCTGGTGTTCAGTGATGTCTCTGTTCTCTGTCAGGTTCTCTGGTGTTCAGTGATGTCTCTGTTCTCTGTCAGGTTCTCTGGTGTTCAGTGATGTCTCTGTTCTCTGTCAGGTTCTCTGGTGTTCAGTGATGTCTCTGTTCTCTGTCAGTTTCTCTGGTGTTCAGTGATGTCTCTGTTCTCTGTCAGGTTCTCTGGTGTTCAGTGATGTCTGTTCTCTGTCAGGTTCTCTGGTGTTCAGTGATGTCTCTGTTCTCTGTCAGGTTCTCTGGTGTTCAGTGATGTCTCTGTTCTCTGTCAGGTTCTCTGGTGTTCAGTGATGTCTGTTCTCTGTCAGGTTCTCTGGTGTTCAGTGATGTCTGTTCTCTGTCAGGTTCTCTGGTGTTCAGTGATGTCTCTGTTCTCTGTCAGGTTCTCTGGTGTTCAGTGATGTCTGTTCTCTGTCAGGTTCTCTGGTGTTCAGTGATGTCTCTGTTCTCTGTCAGGTTCTCTGGTGTTCAGTGATGTCTCTGTTCTCTGTCAGGTTCTCTGGTGTTCAGTGATGTCTCTGTTCTCTGTCAGGTCCTCTGGTGTTCAGTGATGCCTCTGTTCTCTGTCAGGTTCTCTGGTGTTCAGTGATGTCTGTTCTCTGTCAGGTTCTCTGGTGTTCAGTGATGTCTCTGTTCTCTGTCAGGTTCTCTGGTGTTCAGTGATGTCTGTTCTCTGTCAGGTTCTCTGGTGTTCAGTGATGTCTGTTCTCTGTCAGGTTCTCTGGTGTTCAGTGATGTCTCTGTTCTCTGTCAGTTTCTCTGGTGTTCAGTGATGCCTCTGTTCTCTGTCAGGTTCTCTGGTGTTCAGTGATGTCTCTGTTCTCTGTCAGGTTCTCTGGTGTTCAGTGATGTCTCTGTTCTCTGTCAGGTTCTCTGGTGTTCAGTGATGTCTCTGTTCTCTGTCAGGTTCTCTGGTGTTCAGTGATGTCTCTGTTCTCTGACAGGTTCTCTGGTGTTCAGTGATGTCTCTGTTCTCTGTCAGTTTCTCTGGTGTTCAGTGATGCCTCTGTTCTCTGTCAGGTTCTCTGGTGTTCAGTGATGCCTCTGTTCTCTGACAGGTTCTCTGGTGTTCAGTGATGTCTCTGTTCTCTGTCAGGTTCTCTGGTGTTCAGTGTTGTCTCTGTTCTCTGTCAGGTCCTCTGGTGTTCAGTGATGCCTCTGTTCTCTGTCAGGTTCTCTGGTGTTCAGTGATGTCTCTGTTCTCTGTCAGGTTCTCTGGTGTTCAGTGATGTCTCTGTTCTCTGTCAGGTTCTCTGGTGTTCAGTGTTGTCTCTGTTCTCTGTCAGGTTCTCTGGTGTTCAGTGATGTCTGTTCTCTGTCAGGTTCTCTGGTGTTCAGTGATGTCTCTGTTCTCTGTCAGGTTCTCTGGTGTTCAGTGATGTCTCTGTTCTCTGTCAGGTTCTCTGGTGTTCAGTGATGCCTCTGTTCTCTGTCAGGTTCTCTGGTGTTCAGTGATGTCTCTGTTCTCTGTCAGGTTCTCTGGTGTTCAGTGATGTCTCTGTTCTCTGTCAGGTTCTCTGGTGTTCAGTGATGTCTCTGTTCTCTGTCAGGTTCTCTGGTGTTCAGTGTTGTCTCTGTTCTCTGTCAGGTTCTCTGGTGTTCAGTGATGTCTGTTCTTTGTCAGGTTCTCTGGTGTTCAGTGATGTCTCTGTTCTCTGTCAGGTTCTCTGGTGTTCAGTGTTGTCTCTGTTCTCTGTCAGGTTCTCTGGTGTTCAGTGATGTCTGTTCTCTGTCAGGTTCTCTGGTGTTCAGTGATGTCTGTTCTCTGTCAGGTTCTCTGGTGTTCAGTGATGTCTCTGTTCTCTGTCAGGTTCTCTGGTGTTCAGTGTTGTCTCTGTTCTCTGTCAGGTTCTCTGGTGTTCAGTGATGTCTGTTCTCTGTCAGGTTCTCTGGTGTTCAGTGATGTCTCTGTTCTCTGTCAGGTTCTCTGGTGTTCAGTGATGTCTCTGTTCTCTGTCAGTTTCTCTGGTGTTCAGTGATGCCTCTGTTCTCTGTCAGGTTCTCTGGTGTTCAGTGATGTCTCTGTTCTCTGTCAGGTTCTCTGGTGTTCAGTGATGTCTGTTCTCTGTCAGGTTCTCTGGTGTTCTGTGATGTCTCTGTTCTCTGTCAGGTTCTCTGGTGTTCAGTGATGTCTCTGTTCTCTGTCAGGTTCTCTGGTGTTCAGTGATGTCTCTGTTCTCTGTCAGGTTCTCTGGTGTTCAGTGATGTCTCTGTTCTCTGTCAGGTTCTCTGGTGTTCAGTGATGTCTGTTCTCTGTCAGGTTCTCTGGTGTTCAGTGATGTCTGTTCTCTGTCAGGTTCTCTGGTGTTCAGTGATGCCTCTGTTCTCTGTCAGGTTCTCTGGTGTTCAGTGATGTCTCTGTTCTCTGTCAGGTTCTCTGGTGTTCAGTGATGTCTCTGTTCTCTGTCAGGTTCTCTGGTGTTCAGTGATGTCTCTGTTCTCTGTCAGGTTCTCTGGTGTTCAGTGATGTCTGTTCTCTGTCAGGTTCTCTGGTGTTCAGTGATGTCTCTGTTCTCTGTCAGGTTCTCTGGTGTTCAGTGATGTCTCTGTTATCTGTCAGTTTCTCTGGTGTTCAGTGATGTCTCTGTTCTCTGTCAGGTTCTCTGGTGTTCAGTGATGTCTGTTCTCTGTCAGGTTCTCTGGTGTTCAGTGATGTCTGTTCTCTGTCAGGTTCTCTGGTGTTCAGTGATGTCTGTTCTCTGTCAGGCTCTCTGGTGTTCAGTGATGTCTCTGTTCTCTGTCAGTTTCTCTGGTGTTCAGTGATGCCTCTGTTCTCTGTCAGGTTCTCTGGTGTTCAGTGATGTCTCTGTTCTCTGTCAGGTTCTCTGGTGTTCAGTGATGTCTCTGTTCTCTGTCAGGTTCTCTGGTGTTCAGTGATGTCTCTGTTCTCTGTCAGTTTCTCTGGTGTTCAGTGATGCCTCTGTTCTCTGTCAGGTTCTCTGGTGTTCAGTGATGCCTCTGTTCTCTGTCAGGTTCTCTGGTGTTCAGTGATGTCTCTGTTCTCTGTCAGTTTCTCTGGTGTTCAGTGATGCCTCTGTTCTCTGTCAGGTTCTCTGGTGTTCAGTGATGTCTGTTCTCTGTCAGGTTCTCTGGTGTTCAGTGATGTCTCTGTTCTCTGTCAGTTTCTCTGGTGTTCAGTGATGCCTCTGTTCTCTGTCAGGTTCTCTGGTGTTCAGTGATGTCTCTGTTCTCTGTCAGGTTCTCTGGTGTTCAGTGATGTCTCTGTTCTCTGTCAGTTTCTCTGGTGTTCAGTGATGCCTCTGTTCTCTGTCAGGTTCTCTGGTGTTCAGTGATGCCTCTGTTCTCTGTCAGGTTCTCTGGTGTTCAGTGATGTCTCTATTCTCTGTCAGGTTCTCTGGTGTTCAGTGATGTCTCTGTTCTCTGTCAGGTTCTCTGGTGTTCAGTGATGTCTCTGTTCTCTGTCAGGTTCTCTGGTGTTCAGTGATGTCTCTGTTATCTGTCAGTTTCTCTGCTGTTCAGTGATGTCTGTTCTCTGTCAGGTTCTCTGGTGTTCAGTGATGTCTCTGTTCTCTGTCAGGTTCTCTGGTGTTCAGTGATGTCTCTGTTCTCTGTCAGGTTCTCTGGTGTTCAGTGATGTCTCTGTTCTCTGTCAGGTTCTCTGGTGTTCAGTGATGTCTGTTCTCTGTCAGGTTCTCTGGTGTTCAGTGATGTCTGTTCTCTGTCAGGTTCTCTGGTGTTCAGTGATGTCTGTTCTCTGTAAGGTTCTCTGGTGTTCAGTGATGTCTGTTCTCTGTCAGGTTCTCTGGTGTTCAGTGATGTCTGTTCTCTGTAAGGTTCTCTGGTGTTCAGTGATGTCTTTTCTCTGTCAGGTTCTCTGGTGTTCAGTGATGTCTCTGTTCTCTGTCAGGTTCTCTGGTGTTCAGTGATGTCTGTTCTCTGTCAGGTTCTCTGGTGTTCAGTGATGTCTCTGTTCTCTGTCAGGTTCTCTGGTGTTCAGTGATGTCTCTGTTCTCTGTCAGGTTCTCTGGTGTTCAGTGATGTCTGTTCTCTGTAAGGTTCTCTGGTGTTCAGTGATGTCTCTGTTCTCTGTCAGGTTCTCTGGTGTTCAGTGATGTCTGTTCTCTGTCAGGTTCTCTGGTGTTCAGTGATGTCTGTTCTCTGTCAGGTTCTCTGGTGTTCAGTGATGTCTGTTCTCTGTCAGGTTCTCTGGTGTTCAGTGATGTCTGTTCTCTGTCAGGTTCTCTGGTGTTCAGTGATGTCTCTGTTCTCTGTCAGGTTCTCTGGTGTTCAGTGATGTCTGTTCTCTGTCAGGTTCTCTGGTGTTCAGTGATGTCTGTTCTCTGTAAGGTTCTCTGGTGTTCAGTGATGTCTTTTCTCTGTCAGGTTCTCTGGTGTTCAGTGATGTCTCTGTTCTCTGTCAGGTTCTCTGGTGTTCAGTGATGTCTCTGTTCTCTGTAAGGTTCTCTGGTGTTCAGTGATGTCTCTGTTCTCTGTCAGGTTCTCTGGTGTTCAGTGATGTCTCTGTTCTCTGACAGGTTCTCTGGTGTTCAGTGATGTCTGTTCTCTGTCAGGTTCTCTGGTGTTCAGTGATGTCTGTTCTCTGTCAGGTTCTCTGGTGTTCAGTGATGTCTCTGTTCTCTGTCAGGTTCTCTGGTGTTCAGTGATGTCTGTTCTCTGTCAGGTCCTCTGGTGTTCAGTGATGTCTCTGTTCTCTGTCAGGTTCTCTGGTGTTCAGTGATGTCTGTTCTCTGTCAGGTTCTCTGGTGTTTAGTGATGTCTCTGTTCTCTGTCAGGTTCTCTGGTGTTCAGTGATGTCTCTGTTCTCTGTCAGGTTCTCTGGTGTTCAGTGATGTCTCTGTTCTCTGTCAGGTTCTCTGGTGTTCAGTGATGTCTCTGTTCTCTGTCAGGTTCTATGGTGTTCAGTGATGTCTCTGTTCTCTGTCAGGTTCTCTGGTGTTCAGTGATGTCTCTGTTCTCTGTCAGGTTCTCTGGTGTTCAGTGATGTCTCTGTTCTCTGTCAGGTTCTCTGGTGTTCAGTGATGTCTCTGTTCTCTGTCAGGTTCTCTGGTGTTCAGTGATGACTCTGTTCTCTGACAGGTTCTCTGGTGTTCAGTGATGTCTCTGCTGGTGTTCTCTGTGCCTCTGCTCCCGGTTGTGGTTGTGATGACGGCTCTTTACCACTCTCCGCTGTTGGCTCTGTGCCGTCAGGTGTATTCTGCCGTACTGAAGCTTTCGCACAGGAAGGTTTGTGTCAGCTCCACTCACGCCTATGTCTTCTCCAACTGCACCCACGGACAGGCTCAGAGCGTCCTGCTGACCTTTGACCTGTATTCCAGCACACACGCCTCCTTCAACATTGGCCCTCAGAAAGGTCAGACTCTGGAGTTTGTTATCCTGATGTGTGTCTCCCTAAAGACTTTTACGAATAACACCTCATGGATGTACTTTTCACTTTTCATATTCATCTTCTTTCTTTGCTTTTCTATGAATTCGCTGACCCTCAAACACTGTCTTTCTAATCTATCTTTCTAATGTACATTTAAGACTTCTTTATGTAAATGACTATTTATTTGACTGTTTCTGAAGCTTAGCTTCCATACATGTTCTTGGTTGTGAATGTTAGAGTATGTCTACATAGTAAAAATGCTTAATCAAGTAATACCCTGCGAATATTCTGCTCTGTAGTAACGTGTTCTCTTGTGGTTGTCAGGTGAGTTTCTGGATGAGATTGTGAAGCGTGAAGCCCCGCGGAGGGTTTTGGAGTTGGGCACACACTGTGGCTATGCTTCAGTCCGGATTCTACGTCTGCTCCCTCCGTCTGGAAAACTGCTGACGGTAGAGCGGGATCCTCTGACAGCAGATCGAGGCGAGGAGATCATACTAGTGGCAGGATTCAAAAACCAGCAGGTATTACATTACTGAAGAAGAATGAATGATCTTTGACCAGTAGCTGCTTGGCAAGTGTAAACATGTGTTTTAATATTTAAAAATGTTGTGTTTTAGTTATTTCCAGTTTATTTAGATTATTAGTAAAGCTTTATTTTAAGGTGACGTAGTTACATGTTACTACATGTACTTAATATAGTAATAACAGTAAATTATGCATAGTTACAACTAACCCTAAACCAAACTCTGACTCTAACCATAACCCTATAGTAAGTACATGAAACCCTTATCTCTCTTTGGGGATTGGCCCTTGGATGAAATCGCCTTGCTTTGAGCCACAACTGGAATGGTCTCATGTGCAAAAGGCCCATAGGGATCACCGTGGAAGCAGATGCCATGAGACCTAACATCTGTAGATACTGATGAATAGTAAGAACTTGACCTAGCCTGACTTTGCTCAGGGTGTTCTGGATGGTCTCGACTCAAGTGGGAGACAATTGAGTCATCATGATCGAATCCCATATGACCTCTAAGTATGACGTTCTCTGAGTAGGAGAGAGAACACTTTTGCCCTCAACCCCAGAGAAACTAGATGAGCTAGAATGCTAGCTCTTGGGACTGTGCTAGTATCAGCCAGTCATCTATGTAATTCAAAATGCAGATGCCCTGAAGTCGCAAGGGAGCCAGCGCTGCATCTGTGTGTATGTGCGGGGTGATAAGACTAGGCTAAGCTGAAGAATTTGACTTTGGTAAGCTTCTTGAAAGCAAATCTCAGCACAACTTCCTGTGTTGTGGCAATATTTCTATGTAAAAATATGCGTCTTTGAGATCGACTGTGATGAACCAAACGCAATGTTGAATTTGCGACACAATCATCTTGATAGTTTGCATCTTGAATTTGAGCGTTCTGACAGAACGGTTCAAGCCTCGAAGATCCAAAATTGGATGCAGTCCCCAATCTTTTTTCTTTTCTCAAAGTGATTGTAGTAACCCGCCTCTCTCTGGGAGAGGAACATGTTCTATGGCCCCTTTGTCCAGAAGAGATTGCAGCTCTTGTGACAGTAAATATGCCTGCTCCGGTTTCACGGTAGTGGGAACCACACCATTGAAACAGTGGGCGACAAGCAAACTGGATTCTGTAAACTTTGTCCACTGTCATTAGAACCAAAGTAAAGATGCCCGGCAGTAGCTTCCATGCTGCCATGTTCTCTGAAATGGCTACCCATTTAGATTCTTCCCGTTGAGGAGGTGCTGGGTGTCCAATGTGTCAGGGTGTTCACCTCCTCCCTGTAGGCCAGCTCATCATGGTCAAAGATCAGTCCTACTACAGTCGTATCATCAGCAAATGTGCCGATTACATTTGAGCTGTGTGTGACCATGCAGTCACGGAATGACCCAATTGTAATTGAAATCTATATAAAGTGCAATAAAATAAACACATACATTTACATTTCCACATGTCTGAAAGAAGACAAATTATGGAAAGAAAACAAGCCCAAAATCTCAAGATTGACCAGTGCCTGAAACACAATTGTTTGTCTGTAGTGTATTTCCTTAATTCAACTAATTAAAGAAATATCTTGTTCATCATCATATTGCTGATGCTAAACTACACTCATGGTAAACTGAGCTCAGTTTCAGGTGCTGACATGCTCCTCGGCTGAGGCCATCTCTTCTTTACCCTCTCACACTGGGAATGATCGTCTGGATCTGGTTCTAATGGATCATGACCCTGAGCTTTACCTTCAAGACCTGCTGGCCTTACAGAGAGGGAATCTGCTCTCTACCTCCTGTGTTGTGTTGATCAACAGAGCTCTGACGCCTGGAGCTCGAGACCTTCTGGAGTATGTGACGGCCAGACCGCAGAGCTTCAGTGTGGGCAGACACCTCGATGGACTGATGGAGATACTCGTCCATACGGCTGTCTGACCTCAGGCGTCTGAGAGCTGCAGGAATGAGTCCTGAAACCCAGAACTGAGAGAGCATTTGACCACTTCTGGCTCCATCGTCCTGAAGTCAATGGGTTTGGGTTAAATCCCTGAAATATGGTGTGGTTAAAATGCTTGTTTATTTATTTAATTTTGTCTTCTGATATGATCTTGCAGATTTCTTCCAAGTCGGGTCTCAGGACTAAAAAGTAGTGATGTTAATTCTGTTCAACTAATGTTTATTGCCCTATTGTTGAACTTTACAGTGTATTTACCTATTTGTCTGTTCATTATATACATACAATTAATAAATAAAAATCGACTTGCTACCATTTTGTCAAGAAAGTATAACTACAATTAATAATTTATGTGGAGACTGAAATTTTACTTATAGAGATAAATGGGAATATTTGAAATATAACCCAGATAGCAAGCAATTACTGAAACATGTTGAGTCAATGTTGAGACGTCAACACTAATTGCATTGAATTAATGTTGAATGCTGAAACAATGGTGAGATTTCAACAAAAAAGTCAATGAAAATGTCATTGAATCAACATTGAAATGAACGAAAAGAATAATATTGTTTGATCAATGTTACAAATGGATAAACAGCTTGAATATCTGATTTCTACATGGGCGGGAATAAAATGCCCCTTTCCACCGATTGGTCAACCAAACACCAAACCTTGTCATCATCAGGGAGCGCCTCGGGCGTGACCAATCCTGTAAGCACCAATTACACCACATCAGTTGACAGACCAATCACAACAGTGTCCCCTCATAAATATTGCTATAAGCGGCCCCTACTTCACTCCTTATTCTCCCGAGGGAATATTCACTGTCAAAGTGAATATTTTTTCTTCTGCTGTCTTTTCTAGTGGGAACTAACGCGTTGAGTTGAGTTCTGTGATTTCGCCCAAAGACTCTAATCTTCTATGCATTGTGTGTCGGGGAGTTAGACACACGCAGGCCGTGCTCACTGATCCCAAGTGCTGCCCACACTGCTCTCTTTTCCCTTTAAGGGTATTAGAGCGTAGAATGTGAGTCGTGGCCGCAAATAAGGAGGATCCAAGCTTTTCTGCACCATTCATGGAGAAACACGGACCTGCTCAGCAAACCCAGTAAAGCTGGGGAGTTAATAGACGAAATCTATATGATGGGAAGAGGCTGCTGTGCTCTGAGCTTCTCCGAAAAAATGGAAGAACTGGTGTATGCTGGAACCAAACATCATACTCAGATATCCAGCAAAAAGCATCGAGCCCCACAACCACCAAAGCCTGTGGGCCCAGACTCAAAACAAATCTGTTTAGCTGTGCATTTACTGAATGAGCTCTGTGCCACTGTACGTCCGACTGATTTGCTCTTATCTATGTATCATCTTTTTATTCTTTTAATTCTCTTAATAAAAGTTTTAATTTAACCTTGTTTTTATTTTTTGTTACAAGTTATTTTTATTTTTGGTTTGTGCTGTCTTGTTGGGAGAGAATCTGGACGTGAGATGGTGAGTTTACGTACAAGCCATCAGAGGCAGACGTGGGTGATAACTCCACTCCATTAAGGGGTTGGAGGGACACTGGAAGCCATCGGTGGCAGAGGCAAAAATATATGTTTTAGCAAATGGAATTTGTGTAATGACAGTAGTTTAGTTGAGCTTTTATGACCAAATAAGGCATCAATGCTGTGCTGGGTGTAACTCGTGCTTGCTATAAATTGAGAAGCTTATGACTGTTCAAGGCCGAACCTTGTGGTGAAGACTTTTAGTTTTTATGTTGATTTTTTTATTCTGAAACTTTGCTATTAAAATAAAGCCTTGAATGAGGTGATTTGTCTCCCTCTCTAAACAAGTGTCAGAGTAATTTTTATTCATGTCTATTATCTGAACCTGAATATTAAAATGCATCAAGTTAGGGTCTATGACGAAGCTGGATGTGAAATAAAAGATATTCCGACAAGGAGTTGGGATACCCAGGGAGAAAATGACCCGTGGGAATAATCAAAAAGGGGCTTAATAGTTCCTGAGTTCCACCCCGAAGAGAGGAGGACGAATAAACTCTTGAACCAAGTGCTCCGCCACCTGATAACCCGAAGCCCCAAGTGATGAATCCTCATCAGAGGACGAGGGACCACTCAGGATATATTTTGGTAAGGGACCAAATTTAATTATCCTGAAGCAAGGGCGTTTAAAGAGGGAGGAAGAAGCAGATGTATTTGTCAATGCGGCTGTGGCAAGCAGGGGTGAGGGACTGAGAGAACGGGCGAGGCCAGTCGGGAGTGATAATGTCTCACGGAGGAGCTCGGACACATAAAAAGAGGAGCGACGACAGTGAAGGACGAGAGAGGACCAGGCCTGGACCTTATGTTGTGTTTTATTATTGTGTGTGTGTGGCAGTCGTCCGTGAGGGGCTGCCACTTTTACTTTCAGTTTATTTGTTTTGTTTATTAAAGTCTTGTTGAACGTTCCCCGGTTCCCGCCTCCTCCTTCCCTTCTCCGTTACAGCGGCCAATAACCATCTCAGCCACGGGGCTCGGTCGCCACAGACCTCTAAAAGCAGGCAGGACAGGATTCCAGAGAGAATCTGACAAACTAATACAACAATTCCAGAGAGAATCAGACAAACTAATACAACGCAGAAAGACCCCCTCAAGACCAGAGATATAAACGGAGGGGGGGGGGGGGTAAAACTGTAATACATGTTCAGGGCATGAAAAAGGTGAAGGCCATGACTTGAGCGAGGAGTTAAAAGCCTTAATGATCCTAGACACATTAATAAATAAGATCAGTGTCTCTGCCAAAGTCAACAAATATCACACAGTGGCTATGCCAATAATTTCAGGAGGGGAGTTTGGATTTAATTAAGTCAAAATAGGGGCATCCATTATAGCAGAACAAAGACAATATACTGTATATCTGAGCATTAGCAATCAAATCAAATCAAATCACTTTATTGTGTCACAACCATATACACAAGTGCAACAGTAGGTGAAATTCTTAGGTGCAGTTCCAAGCAAGATAGCAGTCATGACATGACCTGAGATGTACGATATTTTAAAGCAACATCAGACTACACATCTGATGCGCACACAATTACTCACAGCACAGTATACACTACAGTAAACAATAAATAATTTACACAATGTGAGTGCAGTTCTCACAGCACAACAGACACAGAGATAACTTAATATACAATAAAACAGAAACAAATATACTCTGTGCATAAAATGTAAGAGATCATGTAAAAATATATAACTTTTTACCATGCACATTGTAGACTTTATATCATATGATACATTTATGTGCTATACTTGACAATCACATTTATGATTAGAAACATTTGAATCATTACGGATGAGTTCAATCAAAGATTATTATATTTGTAGGCCTGATACTGAAGAGCCTGAAGATTTCTGCTGACAGACTCATCTGAGCTCTTCCTCTGTTCCTCCTTTACATAAAACAAAACCATCATTTGGCTGAACACTAAACCAACATTAATCCTCAATATCACATGTTTCTGATACGCATGCTAACACACACGCTGCTTTATTTAACTAGTCTGAGTCTCTTCCAGCTGTATGAAACACATTTACACATTAATCACACATTTATTTCTCCTCATAGACACAGTAGTGAGGCTCTTCTGTGATCACCTGATGCTTTCTGATCCTCTCATGACCATAGAGATTTAAACCATGATCTAATCGATCTATCAGGGACGTTTGGTGATTGATCTTCATCTAGTCTGTAAGGAGGAAACAGAAGAGAAAACAATCAGTGTTCAGTGGAACAAAGTGCAAATTAGTTATATTTCAGTGACTGTTTTCAGAGTAAAAAGAAGTGACATTAATTCCTGTAATCAGATTAATTACTGACTTTACATTATCCTGCAGAGATATTCCTCAAACAATATTTGTGCATTAAATACTCTAGATGTAAACCATGAATGGCGTTCATATGTGTGTGTGTGTGTGTGTGTGTGTGTGTGTGTGTGTGTGTGTGTGTGTGTGTGTGTGTGTGTGTGTTGGTGTGACTGCAGAAGGACCTGCGACTCCTATTGAGTCACTGTAAAGGAGAAACACATGCTAATGAGTGTACGGCGTATGGAATAAACCACAGCGAGCAAACACAAATGTTATCTTCAGCTCAAACCTGTCAGTTAAACTTCCACTAGTTAAAGCCGTTTGCCCTCTAGTTTACACATGTTTGTAGGGCTCTTAGTAAATCACTGACAGTAAAGTGAGTGTAAAGTAGTGTGACGTGTTGCTTGTCACAGTAAAAACACACTCGAGACAGAGACATTTCTCATGTGAGGCTGGACGGCTGTGAGCTGAAGCTGAACTGATTTTAGCAGCGTTTTCCTACAATCTGACCAAGTCTATTTTCAAACTGAAATGATTCTCTATTACTGACACAGTTAATAAAGCAGGTGTTGCTGTGTAAAGCTGTGACTGTGTGCTTTTGTTCTCTTTCCTCCTTTGTGTTAAACATTTTAATCAACTTTACATTTTGTTCTCACACAAACCCTTTGTTGCAATAAAGCTGAATAATAATTTCCTCTCATGAATATTTGAAAGGTTTGTTCTCATATCAGAGGTAAATGAAGCTCTCTTTAATTTCACAGTGATGTTTCCTCACCTCAGGACACAGTTTGAGTCTCGTAGCTCGTCTCTGAGCCGCCGCTTTGAGTCTCTGATCTTATTGTCTCTCAGATCAAGCTCTTTTAAAAACTGCAGTGCTTTTGAGTTAGTCAAAGACTGAGTTAAAGAAGAAACATCTGTAATGCCACAGTCCTGTAGACTAGAAAGACACAAACAGAGGAAGAGAGATTATCTCACAAACAAATCATTAAGATGAAGAATTTTACACAAATATAATGTATAACACAGACAGACGTACAGCGCGTTCTCTCTTCTGTCTTGTCGTGTGTGTGTGTGTGTGTGATGGGTAGGTTTAGGGGCAGTGTGTGTGTGTGTGTGTGTGATGGGTAGGTTTAGGGGCAGGGGCAGTGTGTGTGTGTGTGTGTGTGTGTGTGTGTGTGTGATGGGTAGGTTTTGGGGCAGGGGCAGTGTGTGTGTGTGTGTGTGTGTGTGTGTGTGTGTGTGTGTGTGTGTGTGATGGGTAGGTTTTGGGGCAGGGGCAGTGTGTGTGTGTGTGTGTGTGATGGGTAGGTTTAGGGGCAGGGGCAGTGTGTGTGTGTGTGTGTGTGTGTGTGTGATGGGTAGGTTTAGGGGCAGGGGCAGGGGCAGTGTGTGTGTGTGTGTGTGTGTGTGTGTGATGTGTAGGTTTAGGGGCAGTGTGTGTGTGTGTGTGTGTGATGGGTAGGTTTAGGGGCAGGGGCAGTGTGTGTGTGTGTGTGTGTGTGTGTGTGTGTGTGTGTGTGTGTGTGTGTGTGTGTGTGTTGGGTAGGTTTAGGGGCAGGGGCAGTGTGTGTATGTGTGTGTGTGTGTGTGTGTGTGTGTGTGTGTGTGTGTGTGTGTGTGTGTGTGTGTGTGATGGGTAGGTTTAGGGGCAGGGGCAGTGTGTGTGTGTGTGTGTGTGTGTGTGTGTGATGGGTAGGTTTAGGGGCAGTGTGTGTGTGTGTGTGTGTGATGGGTAGGTTTAGGGGCAGGGGCAGTGTGTGTGTGTGTGTGTGTGTGTGTGTGTGTGTGTGTGTGTGTGATGGGTAGGTTTAGGGGCAGGGGCAGGGGCAGTGTGTGTGTGTGTGTGTGTGTGTGTGTGTGTGATGTGTAGGTTTAGGGGCAGTGTGTGTGTGTGTGTGTGATGGGTAGGTTTAGGGGCAGGGGCAGTGTGTGTGTGTGTGTGTGTGTGTGTGTGTGTGTGTGTGTGTGTGTGTGTTGGGTAGGTTTAGGGGCAGGGGCAGTGTGTGTATGTGTGTGTGTGTGTGTGTGTGTGTGTGTGTGTGTGTGTGTGTGATGGGTAGGTTTAGGGGCAGGGGCAGTGTGTGTGTGTGTGTGTGTGTGTGTGTGTGTGTGTGTGTGTGTGTGTGTGTGTGTGTGTGTGTGTGTGTGTGTGTGTGTGTGATGGGTAGGTTTAGGGGCAGTGTGTGTGTGTGTGTGTGATGGGTAGGTTTAGGGGCAGGGGCAGTGTGTGTGTGTGTGTGTGTGTGTGTGTGTGTGTGTGTGTGTGTGTGTGTGTGTGTGTGTGTGTGTGTGTGTGTGTGTGTGTGTGTGTGTGTGTGATGGGTAGGTTTAGGGGCAGGGGCAGTGTGTGTGTGTGTGTGTGTGTGTGTGTGTGTGTGTGATGGGTAGGTTTAGGGGCAGTGTGTGTGTGTGTGTGTGATGGGTAGGTTTAGGGGCAGGGGCAGTGTGTGTGTGTGTGTGTGTGTGTGTGTGTGTGATGGGTAGGTTTAGGGGCAGGGGCAGTGTGTGTGTGTGTGTGTGTGTGTGTGTGTGTGTGTGATGGGTAGGTTTAGGGGCAGTGTGTGTGTGTGTGTGTGTGTGTGTGTGTGTGTGTGTGTGTGTGTGTGTGTGTGTGTGTGATGGGTAGGTTTAGGGGCAGTGTGTGTGATGGGTAGGTTTAGGGGCAGGGGCAGTGTGTGTGTGTGTGTGTGTGTGTGTGATGGGTAGGTTTAGGGGCAGGGGCAGTGTGTGTGTGTGTGTGTGTGTGTGTGTGTGTGTGTGTGTGTGTGTGTGATGGGTAGGTTTAGGGGCAGGGGCAGTGTGTGTGTGTGTGTGTGTGTGTGTGTGTGTGTGTGATGGGTAGGTTTAGGGGCAGGGGCAGTGTGTGTGTGTGTGTGTGTGTGTGTGTGTGATGGGTAGGTTTTGGGGCAGGGGCAGTGTGTGTGTGTGTGTGTGTGTGTGTGTGTGTGTGTGTGTGTGTGTGTGTGTGATGGGTAGGTTTTGGGGCAGGGGCAGTGTGTGTGTGTGTGTGTGTGTGTGTGTGTGTGTGATGGGTAGGTTTTGGGGCAGGGGCAGTGTGTGTGTGTGTGTGTGTGATGGGTAGGTTTAGGGGCAGGGGCAGTGTGTGTGTGTGTGTGTGTGTGTGATGGGTAGGTTTAGGGGCAGGGGCAGGGGCAGTGTGTGTGTGTGTGTGTGTGTGTGATGTGTAGGTTTAGGGGCAGTGTGTGTGTGTGTGTGTGATGGGTAGGTTTAGGGGCAGGGGCAGTGTGTGTGTGTGTGTGTGTGTGTGTGTGTGTGTGTGTGTGTGTGTGTGTGTGTGTGTGTGTGTTGGGTAGGTTTAGGGGCAGGGGCAGTGTGTGTATGTGTGTGTGTGTGTGTGTGTGTGTGTGTGTGTGTGTGTGTGTGTGATGGGTAGGTTTAGGGGCAGGGGCAGTGTGTGTGTGTGTGTGTGTGTGTGTGTGTGTGTGTGTGTGTGTGATGGGTAGGTTTAGGGGCAGTGTGTGTGTGTGTGTGTGATGGGTAGGTTTAGGGGCAGGGGCAGTGTGTGTGTGTGTGTGTGTGTGTGTGTGTGTGTGTGTGTGATGGGTAGGTTTAGGGGCAGGGGCAGGGGCAGTGTGTGTGTGTGTGTGTGTGTGTGTGTGTGTGTGTGATGTGTAGGTTTAGGGGCAGTGTGTGTGTGTGTGTGTGATGGGTAGGTTTAGGGGCAGGGGCAGTGTGTGTGTGTGTGTGTGTGTGTGTGTGTGTGTGTGTGTGTGTGTGTGTGTGTGTGTTGGGTAGGTTTAGGGGCAGGGGCAGTGTGTGTATGTGTGTGTGTGTGTGTGTGTGTGTGTGTGTGTGTGTGTGTGTGTGTGTGTGTGTGTGATGGGTAGGTTTAGGGGCAGGGGCAGTGTGTGTGTGTGTGTGTGTGTGTGTGTGTGTGTGTGTGTGTGTGTGTGTGTGTGTGTGTGTGTGTGTGTGTGTGTGTGTGTGTGTGTGTGTGATGGGTAGGTTTAGGGGCAGTGTGTGTGTGTGTGTGTGATGGGTAGGTTTAGGGGCAGGGGCAGTGTGTGTATGTGTGTGTGTGTGTGTGTGTGTGTGTGTGTGTGATGGGTAGGTTTAGGGGCAGGGGCAGTGTGTGTGTGTGTGTGTGTGTGTGTGTGTGTGTGTGTGTGTGTGATGGGTAGGTTTAGGGGCAGTGTGTGTGTGTGTGTGTGATGGGTAGGTTTAGGGGCAGGGGCAGGGGCAGTGTGTGTGTGTGTGTGTGTGTGTGTGTGTGTGATGTGTAGGTTTAGGGGCAGTGTGTGTGTGTGTGTGTGATGGGTAGGTTTAGGGGCAGGGGCAGTGTGTGTGTGTGTGTGTGTGTGTGTGTGTGTGTGTGTGTGTGTGTGTGTGTGTGTGTGTGTGTGTGTGTTGGGTAGGTTTAGGGGCAGGGGCAGTGTGTGTATGTGTGTGTGTGTGTGTGTGTGTGTGTGTGTGTGTGTGTGTGTGTGTGTGTGTGATGGGTAGGTTTAGGGGCAGGGGCAGTGTGTGTGTGTGTGTGTGTGTGTGTGTGTGTGTGTGTGTGTGTGTGTGTGTGTGTGTGTGTGTGTGTGTGTGTGTGTGTGTGTGTGTGTGTGTGTGTGTGTGTGATGGGTAGGTTTAGGGGCAGTGTGTGTGTGTGTGTGTGATGGGTAGGTTTAGGGGCAGGGGCAGTGTGGAGTTGCAGGTGGTGGTGGTGGTTCATCTTACCCCGGGGGTATCTTACCCAGACTTACACAATCAGTTTCAAATACTTGAAATGCAATTATTCACTAGTTCAAAAGTTAATTTTAACTGTGACCAATGGCAATGGCCAGAAGATGCAATGCTACAGTATAAATGATGTGACTTGAGCTAAACAGTGAACTGTAATCTCACTGTAACTGTACAGTATAATGATACTAACTGTAGTTTCTCCAGCTGTGATTGTGGGTTCATCAGTAGATCACTGAGGTTTCTCACTCCAGAGTCTCCTAGTTTATTCCTGCTCAGGTTCAGCTCTCTCAGGTGTGATGGGTTTGATTTCAGAGCTGAAGTCACAGCAGAACAACCTTCATCTGTCATATAGCAGCAGCTTAACCTACATTAGGAGAAATGAGAAAAACAAACTCTTTATTCTGTTTCATTCAAATATCAAAACACTTTTCCTTTCTTGTGTGTGAATGTGACTGACCTCAATCTCTCCAGTTTACAGTGTGAATCCTTCAGTGCGTCACATAAGGGCTTCACTCCTGTGTTTTCTAGATTATTCTCGCTCAGGTCCAGCTCTCTCAGGTGTGATGGGTTTGATTTCAGAGCTGAAGTCAGGATGAGACACTGTTTCTCTGTAATCCTGCATCCACTCAGACTGAAGACAGAAAGAGAAAATGACTCAGATCTGTGATGATCATCTTATTGAAGAGCTACAGCATATAGTCTGTCATTTAGTCTATAGTTTCCATATTCAGCTTGTAATCGTGTCACAATAGTTCTGTTTGCTGGAAACTGTTGTGTTCATTTTTTAAACAATTCTGTTTTAATCTCTGTTCTATTGTAGATCTGAAAATTCAGCTTTTGTCCCCGTTATGATTGAATCACAGGACCGGATACCAGTTGCCTTGTCAAAAACTCTTTATTGTCATATGTCTCGAGACACAGGAGAGAAACGTGTTGTTATCGTGCCAGCTGTATGTTTCTCTGAGGTTGTACATTAACATTGAGCATTATATACCACTGACTACAGATTTGCAATTCCTTACAAGGTAAAGAAACATGTTGGTCTGTTTAAAATAGAATGTATACTTCATGCTTACATCAGTTGATAATATAAGCTACTGTTACATCATCGGAAACAGGTGCTACATATACAGTAAGGTCCTTCATACAGTCCATGACAGAACATGTACACACATTCTTGTATGACCAAAATTATCTCCCTGTCCCTTGTCCATGCCATATGACAGTAATATGTCATGCAAACTTCAGCTCATGCAGTATATATAACTTTCTCATGCACTTAAACTTCACAAATACATTATAGATTTAATTATGCATATAAATAATATTAAAATAACAAATTTCTGATCTACATCTATGTATGTGCATTTATCACTGTAGATTAATATATAGGATTAATATAGAAACAATAGAATAGTTAATATTTAAAGGAACTGTATGTAAGAAATGTATTTCAATAAATCATAAAATCGCCCTGATATGTCACTAGACATTAAGAAATCATGTTAATTTCAAATACTTATATCACTGACAACAGTAGTCCGGCCAGGATATTGTGATTTTAAAAGTGAAGTTGCAGCCCTCAACTGATGTTGATGTTGACATGTTGTGTTTTGGCCTGAAGCTCCACCCTCCACCCTCCACCTATCTACCAATCACGAAGTCAGTAGTGTTTCTGCATCCGGGTTGCCAGCTCTGCTCTAGTTACCACAGCTGCAGCTACAAACTTTTTGGATAAAAAATAAAACTTTACAAAACCTAAAAGACCTCGTTATGAATCAGAAAAACGTTGTGACAATGAAAAAACAAAGAACTTGCTGTGTAGGACTCGTCACTTGCCATTGGAAGCTCTTTGTAGCAGAGCCTACGTTCCCACTGGATCCTGCAGCCTATCTGGCAACCTCGAGTCAGGGGGAGGGGGGATACACCGCTCTACAGTCATTTGAAAGTGATTGCAGTACCAGTTTTGGCCACAATCTTACATACATTTCCTTTAAAGGGGACGTTGGAAATGTTCAGAGGCTGTGTGAATAAATCCGTCGCTACCCGCACCTCTACGATCTGTCATTAAAACATTATAAAGACAGCCAGATGTGGAATAATTCATGGAGGGAAATTGCCCAGAGTAGCCGATCTACTGCTCATGTGTGGAACACGTCCGCCGAGCGGATCTCAGCACTTTCAGTAGTGTAGACACAAGCAGGACCGTCCTGTCCACAGCTGTCCGTGTACACGTCTGAACTGGAGAATAACCGAGGCTTCACACTGACAAAATCAACACTAATGGAAAGGCACACTGCATCTGCTAGACCTCGAGCTAGTGGAGGGGTCAACAGTTAAAGGCATGTTGTACTCCTTTAATTAAGAGTGAGTGTTGCACACTGTAGTAAACGTTGTTTGTACGGGAAGAAGGAGGCGGGAACCGGCGGACATTTGTAGACTTAAAAATTAAGCTTTTTCCCCCGTGGTTTAATTCACAGGACCGGACACCAGTTATCTTGCCAAGAGATATCTTTTATTGTTGTAAGTCAGACATAGGGAGAGAGACAATTTCTGAGGATGGTCTTCATTCCAACTTTCTCTCTCTGTCTTCCTGGACACCCAGTTGGATTTTATAGGTTGCTTAAACAGTGAAATAATTGTTTACCAGAAAAACAGGTTGTTTATGCTATACCTCGTGCTTTCACGTGGCACAATATAGCCTAGAACATATGCATAGAGAAACTTGTTGTTCATTGTTCCAAATATGTCTTAAAGAGAACTTGTGACATGTCATATGCATTCGTAAGAAAACAACAGCAATACTTTCTTACAGAAAACTTCAGTCACATGTGCATAATTGAAAACTTATGCTACATATTCCTGTCTCTCACACTTCATGTGCTCAGACTTACTCTGACTAGATAATAATGCAATACAAATAATAATAATTATGAATAATACAACACAAATGATAATGAATATTAGTAAATAATATTAATACAAATGCACACTAAATAATAATGATTAAAACAAATGATAGTGAGTATTAATAAAGAATAATAATACAAATGCATAATATAAACTGATTATGAATACTAATAATAAAAAAACATTTAATAGTAAAATTTAATCTACAATCTCCCTCCTTCTGGAACTACGGCCGTCCGTTCCACACCATCACCTGCAGGTGGCCAACCTATTGAAGTGATAGTGAGAAAGAAGAATAGCAGACGAAGAAATAAACACAAGGACAGAAGAATAGAAACAGAAAGGAATAAAACAAAACAAAGAAACAAAACAAAGAACCCCAACCCATGTTATGTCCCCGCATTCTATGTGTCGCTTAACTATGTGTATGCATTTAATATGAACCCCAAATCTTCTAAGAAAGTAAAAACGAAAGAATCTTCACCAGTGCCTGAACTTGTTCGGTACCTGAACTCCTTCAGTTCCTGGTCAAAATAACAAACTAAAATAATTGTTGATGTTAAAGAATTCCTATCCCTTGGGGTTGTGAATCAGTAAGCAGGTGTTGATTGTTTGTGAGGTTGTGTTCTGTAAGTAGTGTAATGTATAAAATATCCTATTTCACTCTGTATTTCCTATTCTCGGTTTTATCCTTATGGTTAGAAATAACCAATCTGATAGGTTTGGTACTTTTCCTTCTAGTAACACATTTTATGAGTTGTATTACTAACAGGAACACAAAAACTCCAACCATAATCAAAACTATCCATTCCGACCATGATAAATTCCCTGGAATTTGTGCTAATTTTCTCTCAGACATCAATTTAGCTACTCCATTTGCTACGATAACATGACCCATTGCTTGAATTCCCTCCTCTTGAGCTGCTTTAACACTTTCCTTAACTCTTTTAACCATTTCAAAGAGTTCATAATTCCTTTCCTCTACTAAATCATTATTCCACCACTGTGGTTCTACTTGCAGCAATTGCACATGTGGAACATGAATTCCACCCAATTGAAGAGGATAGAGAATCTCTACGCAAAATGGATCAGGAGGAATTGGACACAACTTCCCTCCATATATCATATTTTCACTTATTCCGTCATGTAATATACACCACTGTGCTTCCGACACCTGCCATGCACCTGTAGCTTGATCTAAAGGAACTACCTCCCAAACTGCAGATCCATTAAGGGATAGACTAAACATTGTAGAACAGGAGCAAATTACCCACTCATGTTCCTCAACACAACAGTCTGTAGTAGAAATCATTGGTGTTTCACCTTCAGCCCAATATCCATTTCTCCCTAATCTAATCACCGAATCACCTTGTCTAACACCCATTGATTGGAATTGTCTAACTGTCATTATATTGCGCTTTCCATATTGAGGCCATACCATAAATAAAGGTAATGTTCCAGAACCTGACAAAGAATCTTCATCGATAGCAATTTTGACTAATGGAATATGTTTAGCAGAAGTCAAATTAAGTTGTTTACCGAAAACCACTAACAAAGATTCCACAATTCGTTCAGGAATTTGACCCATTCGAATAACTTGAACATCCTCTACCATTTGATCCTTTAAATTCTGAGCTAAAAATAAACACGCTGCACGATGTGTCTCGAAATTAGATGATTTTACTAATGCATCTGCCAATTCCTTCGCTGCATCGTTAAGATGCTGACCCGCTGCTATAATATGTAAAGAACCTTTAAGAGCCTCAGTGAGTCCTTTTCCTGTCATTTTTCCCACCCACTGAGTGTATTCACTTAATTGATTCATTTGAGCAGTATTACTTATTGAATTGACAGAACCAAATACCCCAGCTACATCTCCCCATATACTCCGAGGTTTACGACTTCGACTATTCAATGGATCTTTAGAGGTATAATATTTTACTTCTTTTTCCAACCATTTCCTTATTTGTGTGAAATTTCCACAGTATGACTGATCATAAACGGTAAGAAGGGATATCAAATTATAATTGATACGTTGTCGCACCATATGGGCTTCATTTATCAGGACTTTGGTTTCTTTTGCTAACAAGATACCATGAGCTGGCGCAATAGTTGTAGTTGGGCATGTTTTAGCTTTGTTAGTTTTTTCAGCAGAAAGATAAAAACAACGTCCAATTTCTCCAGTTTCTAGTTCAGTCTCACAATATTCATTCTCATCTTCTGAATGCCATACTCTTACATAATTTCCCTTAAATCTTGTCGTTTTCGAGGCAGTATCCCTTAGGAATCCCTCACATGGCAACACTATGGGATAAATACACCCTAGAGCCAACGAGTCCCATATTGTAAGCATGTGAGTATGATTCAAAATTAAGTTAATTTCCACATTAGTAGAAGTTATGAGGTCTAACCCCACAATTTCACATTGTTCTCTTGAACAAATTTCTCGTCTTTGACCACTACTAGAATATCCTCCGTCTTTCACTGGCCAGATAACTCTGCTTTTGTAACATTGATGATGATAGTTACATCCACCATAGATGTCCTTACGATATTTGGCAAGATCTTTATCATTGCTTGGCACCCAATCCCATAATCCCCATTTGGAAATAAAGGGTAGAGTAAAATGTTGGCCAGATTTCAGAGTTGCATTTCTAGTGATTTCTTGAACTCGAGGAGTCCATAAGGCTTGGCTTCCTTGGTACATGCCAAGTAAAATTAAAAACAAGCATACCATTGTCGTTGTGTATCGAGAATAACTTGCAACCATCTCTAAGCAATGTCAATGGGAATGATCCCTGAAATGGAAGCAGAAAAATAATTAAACATCACTCCTTTGTTCCCAATCTTTAAAGCTAATGGATGAACATTGCTCGCTTTCAGGCCATAAGCCGTCATTATCATTTTGTTCATTCACTAGACAAGGTTTAACTTGTGACCAATGATACCATCTATCTGTCCCTACACCCTTCCCTTTTAGGCAAACACTTGTATCTGTTGTTAAGAGTATCTCATATGGTCCCTCCCACCTTGGCTCTAAACCTTTCCTAGCAATACGTTTGACCATAACAAAACTGCCTAACTCGGGAATGTGTGGAATGTCAGTAGTGGTGTGTTTTTCATCCCATTGCTGCTGAGCCTCTCGCACTTTTTTGTTATTGTCTTTGGTAGCTTTGTCCAGCATTGTGAGATAGCGTCGTAACTTCTCTTGGAACAAAGTGGAATCTCCTCCTGTTCCTGCGGGAGGCGGAGCATCAGGAGGTAGAACCATTGCTCTTCCAGTCATCAGTTCAAAAGGGGTCAGTCCTGTTACTCTGTTTGGAGTTGCTCTTAAGTTCCACAAGATGGCAGGCAATAACTTGTGCCAACCTTGGCCAGTCTGCAGAATGGCCTTGGTAAGAGCCGTTTTTAACGAGCGGTTCATGCGTTCTACGAAACCCGAACTTTCTGGCCTGTAGGGGATATGGAACTTCTGTTTGATCCCCATCAGTTTCATTGCTTCCTTCATCAGTTTTCCAGTAAAGTGAGTTCCATTGTCCGAATCAATTTCATATGGAAGACCCCAGCGAGGAAAAACTTCTTCCACCATTACTCGTGCTGTTGCTTCAGCAGTGCAAGTTTTCGTAGGGAATGCTTCCACCCACCTAGTAAATCTGTCTATGATTACTAGAATGTATTGGTACCCCCCACTGGGTGACAAAGGTCCTGTAAAATCAATTTGGAGATTTGTCCATGGCCCTGTGGGTCTGGGTGCATGTGACATTCGCACCTTTACAGATTTTCCCACATTTGCTTTCATGCAGATCAAGCATCTCCTGCAGTAATCATCAATGTCTCTCATCATTCGCGGCCACCACCACGTCTCGCTGATTTGAGCTTTCATTGCTTTTGCTCCAGCATGCACTTTTCCATGATACAGCTGCATTAGTTCTCTTCTTGTTCCGACAGGCATCACCACTTGTCCTGTTGGAATTCTCCAGATACCCTGATCATCTTCTTTCGCTCCCGCTTTTATCCATTGCTCTTTTTCTTCATCTGTCTCTGTTTGATATGACAAAAGATGGAGCTCAGGATTGTCTTTCCTGTTTTCTTGAACCACGATGACAGGAATTGGAGGGAGTAAAGCCGCTTCTCTTGCTGCTGCATCAGCTGCAGAATTTCCTTGGCTTTCCTTGGACTTGTCAGATTGATGTGCTTTTACTTTGACCACAGCTGCTTCTCTTGGTAAGTGGCATGCTGCAATCAAACGACGAATTATGGAAGCATGTTGTATTTCGCTCCCACTGCTAGTGATGAGTCCACGTCTTTTCCATAGGGCAAGGTAGTCATGGACCACGCCGAAAGCATAACGACTATCTGTATAGATGTTGACTCGATCTCCTTCCGATAGTTCAAGAGCTTCTGTAAGTGCTGTGAGTTCAGCTGCTTGTGCTGAAAACTGTCCAGAAAGAGCTCCTTTCTTCACAACTGTTCCATCAGCCTCCACAACAGCCCATCCAGTATGTCGCTTTCCATCAACATAGTAACTGGATCCGTCGACCCATAATTCTTGGTCTGGATTTTCAAGAGGGATTGGATTAACTGGACCAAGGGTTTCTTCTTCTACTTGTTTTTCACACTTGTGTGGTATTCCCTCATGCGGTTCCAGCATCATTGTTGCAGGGTTAAGGGAGGTGTCTCTGATGATTTACACTCTCAAATCCTTGTTCAGCAAAGTCGCTTCCCATTTTGCTCTCCTCGCATCAGTGATAGTCTTGATGTTTGTGTTGTTCAACAGCGTCACTATACTGTGCGGTGTGTGCAATATGATAGTTTGTGCTCCTATCAGATTTTCCACAGCATCCACTGCCCATGTGGCACCATCGAGGGCTTGTATACATCGTGGTTGACCTATCATGGTGACAGGAATCTTTGTGGAAAAGTATCCGACTGGTTTGTACCGATCACCTGGTTTTTGACACAGTACTGCTGAGTAGGTCTCATCTCCCACCCTGGTCCACAAATGAAATGGCAACCGACCATCAGGAAGTCCCAAGGCTGGGGCTGAAATCAGTTTCTCTTTCATAGAAGTAAATGCTTCCTCAGCTTCTGGTGTCCAGGTTATCTGTTCCACTCCAGGCTTTCCTCCTTTGTACAGGTCAATGAGGGGGCTAGTGATGCTGGCAAAATCAGGTATATACTGACGACAATAGTTGAAAAGTCCCATCACTTTCCGCATTCCTGTAACTGTTAGAGGTTTTGGGAGTTGCCGTAATGCCTCTACTCGCTCCGTTGTCATTCTTCTTCCATCGACAGATAGTTCTTGGCCTAGGTAGATCACGTTGGTTTTGGCCAGCTGTGCTTTATCTGGGTTGACTTTGAATCCTCCTTTCCTAAGAGCTTGTAGAACAATGTTCAGAGCTGATACATGACTGTTTTCATCTGGGCTTGCAATCAACAAGTCATCAACATATTGGAGGCAAACACTTCCTGAGCTCTCAATTTCAGCTTTTCGCTCAGTTAAGAATTGGTCCAGAGCTCTATGAAATACAACTGGAGAAAGATTAAGACCTTGTGGGAGTCTATTCCAAACATACTGTTTTGCGCCCACGGTGAAGGCCAATTTCTCTTGAGATCTTTCGTCGATAGGTATAGACCAGAAAGCGGACAGCACATCTAGAACTGTGAAAATTCTTGCGTTTCCAGGAATATCATTCAGAATGGTAGCAGGATTAGCCACAATAGGGTGTGGTTTTGGTGTTACACTGTTAAGTTTTGTGTAATCAATCGTTAATCGCCATGAATTATCCGATTTTTTTACCGGCCAGACGGGGCTATTGGTAGTAGATGAAGTTTGTCTGACGATCCCCTCAGCTTCCAAGTCTGCCACTATCTCTTCCACGGCTTGTCTTGCTTCAGGTCGGATGGGGTATTGTTTATGAGGGGCATGTATCGGTCCCTCAATCACAATAGGATCAATGTTGGCTTTTCCACAGTCCAATTTGTGTTTAGCCCAAACATCTGGATATAAGCTACACAGAAGACCCCACACACCTTCTTTTCCCCAGTCTCTGATGATTGGTTTTGCCACACCAACAGAACTTATATTACATGTGCGATCTTCATGTGGTATTATTCCAGCTGTTGTAGCGACTTGACGACTGTCAGTGAATATGATCATGTTCAACAATGGAAGAATATCCATGCCAATGAGGCTTCCTTGTGAATTCGGCCCCACCCAGAAAGATGTCCATAAGACTTCATCTTCATGTATTTGCAGAGGAACTGGTATACTTTTGCGAAATATTGTGATTTCTCCTCCAACTCCTTCAACTTCCATTGTTTCTTGTGTTGTAGGTAAGTTCAGGTCAGTTATCGAAATCGAAGCCCCTGTGTCTAAGAGGCAGTCACATGGGTGGCCCCCTATTTGTGCAGGAATGAAAAGTCGATTGTCACTCTTCTTACTCATACAGGGGGCCGCTGATTCCTATTGCGGACGCATAATTCCCTCAATAAGCTGACGGACTTGCTCTTCGGTCCACATCTTCCCTTGAGGGGTTTCATCCTTGTTTTTCACACTGACCTGTCTAAATGATGGACCTTTCCCTTCTGCTCCTCCTCCTTTAGCCCAACAGTCTCTTTTGAAGTGGCCAGGCTTTCCACAATTGCGGCAACCGTTAAGTTGAACTGACGCCACTCCTCTTCGATTTGACTTGTTTCCTTCATCCTTGTTTGATCTCATAGCCATCTCTAGGCGACCAGCCCATTGCATAATTTGGTCAAATGTTTCTCCTGGGTTGACTCCAAGTGACAAAGCTTGTTGGTACTTTGAGCTAAAGCCTTCCACAAGTGTGTCAGTAAACTGTACATCATCTCTGTCTGGATCTTTCTTAGCACAGAGGGCCCATCTTTCATAAGCATTCCATTTGCGCAAGGCATATTCATCTGGAGATTCATCGTCCTTTTGCTTAATCAATGTCACTGATGTGAAAGGGATTTTACCGCTGCCCAAGATCTCTTGGATTTCTTTTCGGAATCCATCTAATGCTTGCCAAAGACCCAGGGGTCGCCCCTGGCCATCCACCCACAAGTCCATCCATTGGGCTGTTGTTATCGACGCTGGCAAGCGCTCCCATCGGTCTCTTGGGATTTTAGCTTTCACAATGGTGTGTATGTCTCTTAGTGTCATTTGATGTGCTTCAATCAAGGAATCTAATTCTCGCCAAAACTCTGTGTTTGGATCTTGTCTTTTCAGAGGAGGCAAAGCTGTGAGAATGGCTTGACGTTCTCCTGGTGTGAATGGTCTCTCTTCTGTCATCATTTCAGATTGTTCCTTTTTGATAGCCAGTGGAGAAAATTCAGGACCGACCTTATCAATTGTGATCATGTCGTCATCTCTTGTCTCATCCCCCCATTCAGATCCACAAGTACGAGCGGGAGTACATCGCAGCATGTCTCTGTTGGGCTGGGTTGATTTAGATCTGGTAATATTGTATTATTGTATATATGTATGTAAATATGTATTATTGGAGCTGCTTGTGCAGAAGCAATATACATTTTGTCAACTGCGACTTTGTTTGAGCTTGAAGCTTGAGGCTGCATCAGAGGTTTAGAGTAACTTGTACATTGTTCAGGCAAAGTCGGATAAATTGGCTTGTAAGGCGGTGGTGTTACAGTTGTTGCTGATTTTGCTGGTGTTTGTGAATATTTCCTTTCAGCTTCAGCTATTATATCTGTCCAATCTGGATCAAATGAATCATCACTGGTGATGTTTTCCTTTTCTGTACATGTGATAGACATGATTTTACTCAACTTGTTATATGCTTCAACTTGTGGTTTCATTGCTTCAGCAAGTGGAACTGGACAACCATCAATACCACAACAAACTCCTCCTTGTTTCATGATCCAATTAGCTGCCATTATTGGAAATACTTTCAACTTGATAGAGTCTTTTTGGGTCTTGAACCAGTTCAACTGCTCATCCATGGATGTATTAATGTCAAGTCCTTTTTTCAAAAACTTAGTTTGCTTCTTTTTCTTCTTTTCCAGATACCATGAAGAAATTGTTCTGCTATTATAGCTACTCTCTGTCATTTTGCAAACACTGGTCACTTCTGTGTCTGTGCTCTTAAAACAGCAGGGCTTTGGTATGTCTGTGTGTGTGAGAGGATCTTCAAGGGAGGGGCTACCTCGCTCCTCTCTGTCTTTCTCTAAGCTGTATGTATACTGTGTGTGTGTGTGTGTGTGTGTGTGTGTGTGTGTGGATCTGCAAAGGACTGTATAAGTGTGTTGGTGTGTGTGTGTGTGTGAGAAGAAGAAGATATGTGTGCCTATAGGGTAAATTCTGAAGGGACGGGCTGCCCTGTTTGTCTCTCTTTCCCTCCTAATCACTGAAGGAACAAAAAGAGGTGAAGAATCAAAAATAAATGTTTCTCTTAAATATTTCAGTTGCTTTTCTTCCTTTTTTTTTCTTTATTAAGTTGAACTCAGATCAATTTCTCTCTCCTCAAATACTGAACAGCTTAACTGTCAAAATCAGAATGCCGCCCGCGATTTCAGCTACTTCAGCATGTTTAAACGTTTTAGGATTCTTCATAAACAGGATTCCGCTTTCGAATCCAGATCCGCCACTTTAAACTGCTTTTAATCCAAACACCACTTGACACCTTCCCCGTCTGTCTGTAACAGCACGGATCTGTGGTGTGTGAAATATTTTAGGATAAATTCTGCAATCACAATTATTGCAGATCCGCCATATTCACCACCTCGCAGCCATGTCAAGCTAATTGCTGAATCGCCTTATGGCTCATTCTACCGGAAATTTGACTAAATGGTCTTTAACCAAGATCCACTTTTACCCCAGCTTCATTCAAATATTTTTTTGAAGGTCCACTGATCTGAGCAACTTAAATAAGCCAAATCAAATTTAATTATTTTAATTACTTTTACTATGTCTGACACATATATTCATTGGCAACACAACTGGTATTCAAATAACACAGTTCTTTTCAGCAGTTTCAGTCAATGTCTCTAATCATCAGGCAGACTTAGAACTATTTAGAAAGAAAAAAGTCTTACCTGATTAGCTGAGACAAATGGCTGAAGATGCAATCCTGTTCCGTGACGCCAAATTGTAGACTTAAAAATTAAGCTTTTTCCCCCGTGGTTTAATTCACAGGACCGGACACCAGTTATCTTGCCAAGAGATATCTTTTATTGTTGTAAGTCAGACATAGGGAGAGAGACAATTTCTGAGGATGGTCTTCATTCCAACTTTCTCTCTCTGTCTTCCTGGACACCCAGTTGGATTTTATAGGTTGCTTAAACAGTGAAATAATTGTTTACCAGAAAAACAGGTTGTTTATGCTATACCTCGTGCTTTCACGTGGCACAATATAGCCTAGAACATATGCATAGAGAAACTTGTTGTTCATTGTTCCAAATATGTCTTAAAGAGAACTTGTGACATGTCATATGCATTCGTAAGAAAACAACAGCAATACTTTCTTACAGAAAACTTCAGTCACATGTGCATAATTGAAAACTTATGCTACATATTCCTGTCTCTCACTCTTCATGTGCTCAGACTTACTCTGACTAGATAATAATGCAATACAAATAATAATAATTATGAATGATACAACACAAATGATAATGAATATTAGTAAATAATATTAATACAAATGCACACTAAATAATAATGATTAAAACAAATGATAGTGAGTATTAATAAAGAATAATAATACAAATGCATAATATAAACTGATTATGAATACTAATAATAAAAAAACATTTAATAGTAAAATTTAATCTACACATTAAACAAACTTTTAATCAAATAAACACAAAATAAAATGGCGGCGACAGCCCCTCACGGTCGACTGCCGCCTACATACAAACAAACACAAAATGAAAATAAAAAGCTGCAGCCCCTCACGGACGACTGCAGCGTGCACATAACAAAAACGTCCAGGCCTGGTCCTCTCTCGTCCCTCACTGTCGTCACTCCTCCTTTATACTCCCTCACTCCTCCGCAAGGGCCGAGATCGCTGCGGCTCGCAGCTGGCGCTCATCCTCTCTGATGAGCGCCGCCTCGTCCCGCCCTCACGGTCCCTCGGCCTCGCTGCTCGCCACACACACTATTGAGGATATTGAGCTGAAGCTTGACTTTACAAGATTAAATCGCAAATCAAATCGCAATCACAACATCTGTCAGAAAAATCGTACTTAGATAAGCCCTAATTTTCATTCATTAGGTAAAAGCTTACAATAGATGTGTGCTATAGGAAATTGTGAGAGTAACAATCCACAATACGGTTGGCTAACATTATCCGTATGTTAGCTTAGGAAGAGAGCGGTGGGGTGAGCAGTAGCTCATTAGCATTTAAAGAGACAGGCACTGAAACAGGTCGCTGTGAACAGAGCTGTTTTTGAGGAGTTAAAGGCTGTTGTTTTACTCGATTGAGGAATATTAACCAAAGTATGTTACAGACTTTTTCATGAAGACCCTAAAGAATCATACCAACTTGTGGAAAATGGCCATCCGATGTCCCCTTTAAATGGACTGATTTTAAACATCAGAAAAGCATGTACAAGTATAGATTAAATCCTCTAAATACACATTTTAGATAATAAATTAAGATTTAGTGTAAAGCACCATCAGTCCAGTATAACTGTAACTCTGTCAGAATAATCTACTGTCATTTGTTGACCTGTTTTTAGTCTGTTCTCACTTCTGTATTGTTTCAGAGCAAATATTTGTCAGATTTCAGCATATGAAACTATTTTATAGCCACAGTTTCAAATGCTTCAAAGTTTAATGCTCTTCTACTGACACACATAAGCCGTTAACTAACAGTATTTCTGAATCTTTCTTCAGATGGAGAAACAGCAGAAAGTGCAGAGCTATAAATGATTTGACTTGAGTCCAGTTGCCTTAAAATAAACTAAACAGTGAACTGTAATCTCACTGTAACTGTACAGTATAATGATACTAACTGTAGTTTCTCCAGCTGTGATTGTGGGTTCATCAGTAGATCACTGAGGTTTCTCACTCCAGAGTCTCCTAGTTTATTCCTGCTCAGGTCCAGCTCTCTCAGGTGTGATGGGTTTGATTTCAGAGCTGAAGTCACAGCAGACCAACCTTCATCTGTCAAATCACAGTATCTTAACCTACATTAGGAGAAATGAGAAAAACAAACTCTTTATTCTGTTTCATTCAAATATCAAAACACAATTTCTTTCTTGTGTGTGAATGTGACTGACCTCAATCTCTCCAGTTTACAGTGTGAATCCTTCAGTACGTCACATAAGGGCTGTTATACCCCTGAATAATGTCTTGTAAAACATCAATGTATCGGCGGGAATTTGTAGCCGTTAAAAATCTCCACATGCGGCTTTTTAATGTTCTATTAAATCGTTCCACGACGCTGGCTTTCAAATCGGTAGCGGTGGCGAAGTGGTTGATGTCGTGCTTTTTCATCACATCTTGAAAATGTTTGTTAAAAAATTCCTTTCCCTTATCCGTCTGCAATTTCTGAGGTACACGACCCTCTTCGAGTATAGACTGGAACGCTTTAGTGACCTCAATGCCACTCTTATTCTTCAAAACTCTGACCCATGAGAACTTGCTAAATACATCTATGCATGTCAGTAGGTATTTATGACCGTCATTATCCTTGGCGTAGGCAGTCATGTCGACAAGATCAGCCTGGAACTGTGTATCAATCCCATACACAACCACTCTATTTCGTTTGTATTTTATAGGTGCTGTTTTGTGTAATGTGTAAGCATCCTCACCCGCCAACCATTCTGAAACCTCTTTATCGCTTAGACGGACGCCGGTATCTTTTAAGACGGCGTCTTTTAACCGTTTTTTACCCCCTAGAGAGCCGGGGTTGGACGGTGTATAATAAGCCTTTTTCATGAGCTCCGACATGCTGTCGTTTCAACCGCTGCAGAAGAATAACGCGTACAAGTATTTTGAATCAATCTTTTATTTTTAAAAATCCGTTACAGGATACATGCAAGATCTAAGTAAAATGGAAATAATACAGGTAGAGTAAAAAATGGATATAACAACGTTACAGGATACAGAGTAAGTACAAAAGGATATAATGATGTTAATATAACACAATCTAACTAAAAATGGATATAATAAGTAGCAGTAAGTAAAAAAAAAAAAAAAAAAAACATTACAGGATGCATAGTAGCTAAAATGGATATAATACAACATTACAGGGTAGACAGTGGCTAAAATGGATATAATACAGCAGAGTAAGCTAAAAAATGGTTAGTAAAAAATAATAATGTAGTAAATGGTTAGTGATAATGACATTACTGACTGTCTAACCAGAAAAGAAAGTCGCGACAGGCCTTCATGTTTTTGTCTAGGATGAAATCGATATACATTTCGGTAATTTTGGCAGGGTCATAATCACCATTTTTCTTTATCAACTCGGTACATACATCTGCCACGTAGGTACAAGTACACAACACGTCTGAGATTCTGATCTCAGCGCGTGATTCACACATCATTTCTAGAACAGCTTCTATCATTACATCGGGTGGATCGAGACCATCAACACATTTTTCAATCAAATCGTCCCATGCATTAGCCATTCCTCTCATTATCGGCATATTCTTCTTGAGATTTACCTGACGCGTAGTGTCATGACCAACTGGGATATCAGGGTGGGCAGCGTCCGCAATAATCTTATCCAGTAGCTCGGTCATCTGATGTTTGAAATGGTCTTTAAACATGAGTTCCAAACAGCTCCTTAGGCTACAGACTACACCCATCGCGGAGGGGGCTTGGTCACTCTCCATTCACAATTGAGAGACCTTGCCAGAGATCAACGACGTCGTAGACTATTTCCTTGCAGGGTTTGTCCAGAAGTTTCAACCTGATTTCTTCTAGCTTGGCAACGATGAATGGTTCGTCTTTTAATTCGTGCAGAATAGTCCCGACTGTGCCTTGAATACGCTGGGGGTGAGATTTTAGCCCGCAGCGGTTTAGGAGAATGCCGATGATGGAATGGAAAAAGGGCTTAAACAGCTTGCCTGACAGCTCGTCAAAGTGTGTGTCGAAGTAGAAGTTGGGAGGGTCAAACAGGCAGGAATGTTGCAGCTGGCTGGGGTGGTCAATCGCACATCCCTCGCAGTCGGCCTTCAGCTTATCACCGATGAGATGTTCCAGCAGCACCACGGTTGCTGCTTTTACGATTTTGAACCCGACGTCGCTGAAACATCCGTCTGTAGCGTCGTGACCGGCTTTAGCAGTGGGGAGGTAAGTCAGGTTGTGTGATCCGAGGTCCGAGCCCAATGTGTCCAGCCAGTCTTTGGAGCGTTTGATAGTTTTAGCAGGACCGTGGCCGTCGTCGCATTCGATTAACGGGTCCCAGTCGATTTGGAGGGGCGATTGCCAGTCTTTGTGAAGGTCCGATGATCCAAGGGGGTAAGTCAGACAATAGTCGCTTGCGTTGTCGTCAGGAGGGTCGAGAATGCTGCCGAAAGAGATGCCGCAGCTGCACACATGAGCAGGTTCTGAAGCGCCGTCTTCAGCCATGGTTTATAAATGCTGCTTGAGAGGGTTTGGCCGCTGACTTTATGTCAGATGCAGTAAAGGGGGCGGGGACGTTGTGGCGCTTCAGGTGTGGTTTATAAACGACGTCTGGGAGGGGCTGACCGTCGAGGTTCCGGATGTCTGTAGTGAATGGGGGCGGAATGCCCCGCGTATGTACTGCTGCGCGGACATCTCTCAGGGTGGAACAGCTGCACTTTAATTTTGTTGTAGCCGTCGTGCAGCTCGCACCATTTGAACAGCTTGTTTATGATTGAAAACATAATATCCAGCTGACTCAGATCTTGCCACTTGAACAAAAATTGCATTTCATACAGATTGTTATGCTCGTTAGGCAGGACGACCCCTGACCGATCTTCGACGAGCTTTGTCTTGTCATCACAGCAGAATATGTAGACAGAATCATCCGGGTTCTTTTTAGTATGGTCACCTACCACGCGGTACCGGACATTCGGGGTGACCCCGTCCCATTCTGAAATGTACAGAGGTTCTTCGCCGCCGTCCTTCAAATCCTTCCAGACAAAATTGTAAAATAATGTCCAGTCTTTTTCAGGAAATACAAGACATGCGTCTTCCCCGGGGTGAAACTCCCCCGCGCTGTCGGTGGTGTAGAGTATAACAACTTGAGTTGTTTTATGAAATCTGTACCCGATTACACGCTTGCTGTTCATCATAAATTCTCCTTTAGTCCATTCCGAAAGTTCATGGAGAAAGCTTGTCAAACGGACGTGCCCATAAGGTTTTCTCGGCGCCATAGGTAGACTGGTCATCAGACTGTCGAACGTCCTGCTGCGCAACCCCGCATCTGGGGTTTTAGGAGCTGATAATCCGTCCATGCTCATGTAGCTCATGTTTCTCTTTGCTGATAGCTGTAGAACACACTGCCCCATTTATATACGCTGCTCTGGGATGTGGCAGGGTGGGAGGGGAATTTTCTGATAACAGCGACTTCAAAAGATAAAACCTTCTGTCAATAACATGATTTATTATACCGCATTCAAAACAAAAAAAACAACTGTCAAATTCATCAAAACAAAAAAACCTAATGTCATAAACCATCAAAACCAACTGTCAAAGTCATCAAAGACATCAAAACCAACTGTCAAAGTCATTGTAGTAAACGTATGTTTGTACGGGAAGAAGGAGGCGGGAACCGGCGAACAATCAAACCAAACTTTAATCAATAAACAAAACAAAATGGCGGCGACAGCCCCTCGCGGACGACTGTCGCCTACACAAACACAAAATGAAAATAAAAAGCTGCAGCCCCTCGCGGACGACTGCAGCGTGAACATAAAACATAAATGTCCAGGCCTGGTCCTCTCTCGTCCCTCACTGTTGTCGCTCCTCCTTTATAGTCCCTCACTCCTCCGCAAGGGCCGAGATCGCTGCGGCGCGCAGCTGGCGCTCATCCTCCCTGATGAGCGCCGCCTCGTCCCGCCCTCACGGTCCCTCGGCCTCGCTGCCCGCCACATACCCCCAACGCCCTTCGCAGGCCGGGGGGCACTCCCGAGTCTGCGCTCTACTCCCCCCCCCCCTCCCCGGGGGGGCCGATCACGGCGGCCGCGGGACCTGGGGGTAAGAACAGCGAGGTGAGAGAACGGAGCGAGGAACCTGAGGAGCGACAGGGACGAGAGAGTGGAGAGAGGAGAAAAGAGAGGAGAAAAAAAAAAAAAAATTCTGGTCCGGTTCCCAGACACACTGCCGCTCGGTCCTCAGCCAGCCAAGAGGTTCTTCTTCGCGGTGCCATGCGGTGGTACTGGACGGCCGGTGGACGGCTCGACGCTCCTCCGCCCCCTGGCGGCCGGCGGTGGCTCCTCCTGTCGAGGGCAGCCGGCAGCGAGTCCCGCGCGCTCCCTGCCCCTCCCCTACACGGCGGAGGGATACAGGCTCCGGCCCACGGCGAACGCCGGTGACTCCTCCGCGCTCCCTCTAGGACGGCAGCCACCCCACCTCGACCCAGGGGCACGGCAGCGAGCTCTCCGTCCCACCGACCTTCATCCGCTCCAGCACCACCGCTTCGGGCAGCCGCTCGCGGACTTCTCTCCTCCGCGCTGCCCGAACTCCGCGGCACCGCGATCCCCCTCAGCTGCGAGGGCTCTTCGACAGCGCGTCCCTCCTTCCTCCCGGGCTTCGGCACCACTGTAGTAAACGTATGTTTGTACGGGAAGAAGGAGGCGGGAACCGGCGAACAATCAAACCAAACTTTAATCAATAAACAAAACAAAATGGCGGCGACAGCCCCTCGCGGACGACTGTCGCCTACACAAACACAAAATGAAAATAAAAAGCTGCAGCCCCTCGCGGACGACTGCAGCGTGAACATAAAACATAAATGTCCAGGCCTGGTCCTCTCTCGTCCCTCACTGTTGTCGCTCCTCCTTTATACTCCCTCACTCCTCCGCAAGGGCCGAGATCGCTGCGGCGCGCAGCTGGCGCTCATCCTCCCTGATGAGCGCCGCCTCGTCCCGCCCTCACGGTCCCTCGGCCTCGCTGCCCGCCACAGTCATCAAAAACTTACTGTCAATCATATGATTTATTATGACAATAGGTCAAAAACCAACTGTCAAAAACATCAAAACCTAATGTCAATCATATGATTTATTATAACAATAGGTCAAAAACCAACTGTCAAAAACATCAAAACCTAATGTCAATTCAATCATATGATTTATTATAACAATAGGTCAAAAACCAACTGTCAAAAACATCAAAACCTAATGTCAATCATATGATTTATTATGACAATAGGTCAAAAACCAACTGTCAAAAACATCAAAACCTAATGTCAATCACATGATTTATTATGACAATAGGTCAAAAACCAACTGTCAAAAACATCAAAACCTAATGTCAATCACATGATTTATTAAACAGGAAGTCCCGCCTATACAGGAAGTCCCTCCTACACCGGATGTCCCGCCTATACAGGAAGTCCCCTCCTACACCGGATGCCCCGCCTATACAGGAAGTCCCTCCTATACAGGAAGTCCCGCCTATACAGGAAGTCCCGCCTATACAGGAAGTCCCGCCTATACAGGAAGTCCCGCCTACACCGGAAGTCCCGCCTACACCGGAAGTCCCGCCCCCTATACCGGAAGTCCCGCCCCCTATACCGGAAGTCCCACCCACCTGTCAATCAATCAAATTCTGACAGTTGGTATAGTATACTTACTACTGGCCATGACTTGAGCGAGGAGTTAAAAACCTTAATGATCCTAGACAAATTAATAAATAAAATCAGTGTCTCTGCTAAAGACAACAAATATCACGCAGTGGCTATGCCAATCATTTCAGGAGGGGAGTTTGGATTTAATAAAGTCAAAATATGGGCATCAATTATAGCAGAACAAAGACAATATACTGTATATCTGAGCATTAACAGACACAGAGCTAACTTAATATTCAATACAACAGAAAACAAATATATTCTGTGCATAAAATATGAGATCATTTAAAAATATCGCATTCAAATATCACATTGTAGACTTTATATCATATGATACATTTATGTGCTATACTTGACAATCACATTTATGATTAGAAACATTTGAATCATTATGGATGAGTTCAATCAAAGATTATTATATTTGTAGGCCTGATACTGAAGAGCCTGAAGATTTCTGCTGACAGACTCATCTGAGCTCTTCCTCTGTTCCTCCTTTACATAAAACAAAACCATCATTTGGCTGAACACTAAACCAACATTAATCCTCAATATCACATGTTTCTGATACGCATGCTAACACACACGCTGCTTTATTTAACTAGTCTGAGTCTCTTCCAGCTGTATGAAACACATTTACACATTAATCACACATTTATTTCTCCTCATAGACACAGTAGTGAGGCTCTTCTGTGATCACCTGATGCTTTCTGATCCTCTCATGACCATTTCAGAGATTTAAAGAGGTTTCAGAGAGGTTTCACATTTCAGAGGTTTCAAAATCGGCCGATCTTAATCTAGTCTGTAAGGAGGAACCAGAAGAGAAAACAATCAGTGTTCAGTGGAACAAAGTGAAAATTAATTATATTTTAATGACTGTTTTTGAGTAAAAAGAAGTGACATTAAATTCCTGTAATCAGATGAATTACTGACTTTACATTATCCTGCAGAGATATTCCTCAAACAATATTTGTGCATTAAATACTCTAGATTTAAAACATGAATGACGTTCATATGTGTGTGTGTGTGTGTGTGTGTGTGTGTGTGTGTGTGACTGCAGAAGGACCTGCGACTCCTATTGAGACTGTAAAGGAGAAACACATGCTAATGAGTGTACGGCGTATGGAATAAACCACAGCGAGCAAACACAAATGTTATCTTCAGTTCAAACCTTTCAGTTAAACTTCCACTAGTTAAAGCCGTTTGCCCTCTAGTTTACACATGTTTGTAGGGCTCTTAGTAAATCACTGACAGTAAAGTGAGTGTAAAGTAGTGTGACGTGTTGCTTGTCACAGTAAAAACACACTCGAGACAGAGACATTTCTCATGTGAGGCTGGACGGCTGTGAGCTGAAGCTGAACTGATTTTAGCAGCGTTTTCCTACAATCTGACCAAGTCTATTTTCAAACTGAAATGATTCTCTATTACTGACACAGTTAATAAAGCAGGTGTTGCTGTGTAAAGCTGTGACTGTGTGCTTTTGTTCTCTTTCCTCCTTTGTGTTAAACATTTTAATCAACTTTACATTTTGTTCTCACACAAACCCTTTGTTGCAATAAAGCTGAATGATAATTTCCTCTCATGAATATTTGAAAGGTTTGTTCTCATATCAGAGGTAAATGAAGCTCTCTTTAATATCACAGTGATGTTTCCTCACCTCAGGACACAGTTTGAGTCTCGTAGCTCGTCTCTGAGCCGCTGCTTTGAGTCTCCGATATTATTGAGTCTCAGATCAAGCTCTTTTAAAAACTGCAGTGTTTTTGAGTTAGTTAAAGAAGAAACATCTGTAATGTCACAGTGATATAGACTAGAAAGACACAAACAGAGGAAGAGAGATTATCTTACAAGCAAATCATTAAGATGAAGAATTTTACACCGATATAATGTGAACTCAGGCTCTTCATGAGATATTGAGAATAAAGTGTTTAGTTTAAACTGTTAAAGTGATTTTAAGCATTTTGATTCTTGTGTGTGAATATGACTGACCTCAATCTCTCCAGTTTACAGTGTGAATCCTTCAGTGCGTCACATAAGGGCTTCACTCCAGAGTCTCCTAGATTATTCCTGCTCAGGTCCAGCTCTCTCAGGTGTGATGGGTTTGATTTCAGAGCTGAAGTCAGGATGAGACACTGTTTCTCTGTAATACTGCATCTATGCAGACTGAAGACAGAAAGAGAAAATGACTCAGATCTGTGATGATCATCTTATTGAAGAGCTACAGCATATAGTCTGTCATTTAGTCTATAGTTTCCATATTCAGCTTGTAATCGTGTCACACTTGTTCTGTTTGCTGGAAACTGTTGTTTCTTCTTTCATTTTTTAAACCATTCTGTTTTAATCTCTGTTGTTTATTGTAGCAGCAGATGCAGATCTCATGATATTTCTGCAGAACAACATGTAGGGTAAGATGGGGAAGATGCCCCTCTTCAGAACAATGTGGATTTACTGTTAAACTGTAACATATTTAAAGAGAAGTTTAGCATGTGCAGGATATGATGATGCATTAGCCCAATAAACTCTTACAGAATGTGTTGTGGTGAACATCAGTTAGGATGGCATTCCAGACACCAGTTTATATCCATCTCTCTAAAAGCTGACTTTAACCACCAAACTCATTCCTAAGGTTTAGGCAAGAGCTGCCATAAAAGATCCTTCAGGACCTCCTGGATGCAGCAGCAAAAGAGAGGCCACAGAGATCTATCTAAATCCATTCATACACATGTTCAGAGGCCTTACATTTATATAAACTGCAACACATCCACTTCATCTTCATACAAAGCACAGTATATGTTAATGGTTATTGACTATAAAAACAACAGTCCACGGGAGAGATCCATTAACAGATAAACAAATGCGTGGATGATGATTTAACTGTTTATTATCATGTTTGGTCTCAAAATAAATGCTTAGGCATTGTATGGAACAGATAATCACCATTTGCCAGAACCATTAGGTGGTTTCCATAAGAAGCATTCCCATACAATTCTCTTCCATTGCTCCTTTCTGTTCAACAGCATTGCATTTATCCATTCTCTGTTCACATCATTTATTGGGTTTATTGGTTCATTCAGTACTTTTCTTTTTGGTTATTAGTTAACTATCCTTTAGAAGTGCATGTTCATTCCTACAATTAATAATCGTTGAAGTATTTACTCTTGCATATCTATTGTTAATACATTTCATTCATTTTATTACACTGTGTCTTCATTGTGTTGATGGTCAAAGACTCTACTAGTTGTCCAGACTCGCAAATCCTTCAGATAAATCCGCTGACTAACTCCCTCTAGTTTACAGTAATTCTGAATGACTGAACAGCTCTTTTGGGAGTGTTCTTATATTGTTAAGAGAGTATTCTTAGCTGGTGCACCGTATCAAAAGCGGGAAGGGGTCATCTGATACACTCATAACCACACCTTAAGTGATATGTGATCTAAAAAAGCTACAGTATAAATGATGTAACGTGAACTAAACAGGGAACTGTAATCTCACTGTAACTGTACAGTATAATGATACTAACTGTAGTTTCTCCAGCTGTGATTGTGGGTTCATCAGTAGATCACTGAGGTTTCTCACTCCAGAGTCTCCTAGTTTATTCCAGCTCAGGTCCAGCTCTCTCAGGTGTGATGGGTTTGATTTCAGAGCTGAAGTCACAGCAGAACAACCTTCATCTGTCAAATCACAGCAGCTTAACCTACATTAGGAGAAATGAGAAATCGTGAGGAATGAGTTCATTTTAGTCCATCCTGAAGTCCGTTTTGCAGAGATGGACTAAAAATGAACTCCCAAAACGTACTGCCAGATTCTGGAAGATGAATTCTTCAAACAGTGGTACTAGAGGATGTGGTGCTGGTCCTTCAAGAGTCATTCTCAACCTATCTGTCCATAAAGCCTATAAAAAAACCTTCTTCATGTATTTTACAACACTTCAGCTTGTAATTCTTATCTAGTGGGGGTCATTTTTTAGGATTCTTTACCTAACTGAAGTCTCTGAGATCCTGACACCTTGCACTTCTGGAGACCCCAGGTAGGTTGCAGCTTTGGAAAATGGTGGCGCTGGAGACTAAAGGGTTCCTGATGGTTTCACCCTTAATTCTTCACCTTAATTCTTAATTCTTTTGCAGTTAACAGGTGTCTTTTCTTCACCACCTGTTTTTGTCAGATCCTGCTGACCCAACGAGCATTTCACTGTCCAATGGTCACGCCTTAACTGCAATGTCTAGTATTGCATTAGTATTGCATCCTTCTCATGGGCATTTAATACTTTTTGACTTTTCAGTTTTTTTGGCTCAATTTATCTGTAGAAGAAAACATGCCTAATAATTCTGCACACCTGAATATAAGGTGATTTTCATTTCCAGCCTTCATGAACAATTATATATCACTTATACATTATTAAATACTAAATCAATAGTAGTTATTAGGATTACTGTGGTTTGGAATTGGTCAAATGTGCCTGGAAAAAAAATATGATCAGAAAATCAACGTGCCTAATAATTCTGCACTCCCTGTAATGTTTCCTGAAGTGTACTTATATTGTTAGTATGATTTTTACATCATAAAATGTCATAATTTAGAAATAAAAGGCATTTTTTCTATACTGATGTTTGCCCTCTGGCTGAATACCCTGTTTCAAGAGGCGTGTCTGCTGTGAGACTTCAGTAAAAACGCCCACTGTTGTGATTGGCTGACATCTTTGCATTTGAATGAGTATCAGATCTTGTAGCGGAGGGGGCGTGGTTTAACGAGGTCTACTAGGTACGAGCAGAGCCTGCTGCCAGAGAGACGGATGGACCTGAGTTCACTTCTCATCAGTTCTGTCAGTACGTCTCAGTTCAGTGAACTGTCTTAGTTACTAGAATATACTACAAGTTAATTCGTTTATTTCTAGTCGGAGGGGCTGTCACTCATGTCAGAAAGTTAGTAACTCTAGTAAATTATGGATCAGCGCTGACTGGAGACGCAAACAGTTTAGAACGATTCAGTCCGATTTGGTGAACTGGTTCGGTTCACTAAAAAGAACGGGTTCAAAAGAATGATTAGTTCGCGAACCGGACATCACGGACCAGAGATTGCTAACAAAGTTATTTATAGTAACTACTGAGTTGTGAGAGCGCTGTCAGCGCGAGTTTATTTTGTGTGTATCTGAGAGTTCTGAATAAACACGAGTCCCAGTCACGCCGAGTCCGTTTTCATCCTTATTCTACCAACTTTGTAACACATGCAATTTACCATTACAGCTGTCAAGATGAACGAGTTACGAGTAAGTGTTGATTATAGCATTATTTTTAGATATTTTCCTATCATATGAAAAGCGTCAGTAATGCGCATTGAGTACACAGCGCAAACAAAGACACAACAGCAGTAATCGAATGTAATCCAGTTTATTGTGGGCTAGGCTGGCTAGCCCGGATACGCTCACGCTTACCCCCTTCTGCTTAATCTCGGTCCGCGTTTGGTGCCTCCGCTGTGGGCAGATGCAGTACTGGGGGTCGGGATGTTGAAGGCTGACCGGTCAGTGCAGCCCGAGCCTTCGGCGTGTGTGAGGTTTATCTCTAAAGAGATGTGAGTCTGCCAATGTTGAGCAGAAACTCACGACTATATGCACATTTTAGAACAGATAGACGCGATGAGGATGTACAAAAACACTGACTCACAAGATAGAAACACCGTTCTGTCGGGAGAGAGAGAAGCCGCAGCACGAATAATAAAGTTCTGTGTGAACTTGAATAATTAGCTACACATCAGAAATCACTGATCACAGATCAGAAGGAACTGAAAAAAGACTTCTGTTTTCATTTATAGATCCAAACACTGAGAAACTGCCAGCATTCACTCGTTCACAAGCCATGATCTCTCCAGGACAAATATGGCGCTTGCATGGGCGTACCAAAATCTCTGGGCGGAGGAAAGGGAGGTAACCGTTCCTGTTTTGACTTCATAACAGGAGACTTCATGATTGGCTAGTCTGGCCTGTCATTTTCTCAAAGGCAGAGAAAGACAGCCAGAACTCAGTTTACAACGATCAAAATTTCTAGCCACTTGGGGACAATATTCAGGCTAGGGGAACTCATATTAATGTTGAAAAACCTCATAAAATGACAATTTCATGCCATGGGACCTTTAAATTGGCTATACTTAATGTTGGATGTATAAACCTGAAGAAGAAAATTTTTCAATTAAAACTTATCACAATAAATGTATGTAAGCAGCGTCCGTACTACGAGTTAAGGATACTGCCTTACAACCCCAGTGAGCAAGATAAAGGGGAAAAGTGAGAAAAACTCACTAGAAAGATACAAAGCAAACATATACAATTCTGGAAAGTGGCCATACGGCAATGAAGGAGATAAATATTTAGAAATAAAACGGGTAGAATGCTCGGTAGACTTTATTCATTTTTGCTTTGTCTTTTTATTCTCTGAAATTTTCTAGGGACCCCTTAGAACCTTCTGGAGGACCCCTGGGGGTCCCCGGACTCCAGTTTGAAAACCACTGGTTTAGAGAATAAAAACTTGACCAAAATCACTTTGTTTTTTGTCGGGGGAAAACAAAGGAACGTTCGAGCGTTCATGCTTGCGGTTGCCAGATTTAAATTATTTAAATCCCCCAATCAGCACTTTTCTATGCAGGGTTATCTTAAACGTTGCAATATGACAACCCTGATTCATGTGCACATGAGCTCTGCTATCAAAGCTTCTCAGTGATGAACTGTAATACATCCAAGCAGGGATCTCTTGATTATTTGTGATTACTCTGTCCATAAGTCCATTTTGCTGTTGTTTTAATAGAAAAACATTAAATTAATGTGAAATTTCTTTAATGTTTTTCTCTTTTTTTCCAGGGCCAGTGAGGTTGTGTGTGGAACTGGGGAGGCTAGCTGCTTCCTTTTGCGGTGTTTCACAGTGTGCTGTGTGCTGATACAACTTCCCTTTGGTGGGTGTGCGTGGTGTTTGCTTTTGTGTGAATTGAGGTGGGTTTTGGATGACCTCCGAGTTGCAGCTGGCCTGCCTGGTTCCCACTAATCCTGGCCCTGGGTATTATAATTCTGCCATTGTGGGAGTTTTAAATCAGTGCTTGTGATTTTTATAATAAAGTTTATATTTTGTATTGCTACTCGCGTCTCTCTCTTAATTCCTTGCCTTCAGTTGGTGGAACTTATCAGTGTGTCTTTTATTGGGAGTTATTTTTCCCTGGCCTCCCACCAGGGTGGCGTGGTCGGGTAAAATTAAAATGGTGATTAACATCCCTCACCATATGATCTCTGCCACATTAGTATTAAAGGGTACCTCAACCCCAGTTCAGAGCCTAACTCCACCCACTGGCAATATTTGAAAAATGCTGGAAAATAGGCAGAGCCCAGCGGAGACAGAGGGGACGAACCAAGGGCGGGGCTGAGCGGGGGGCGTGCACCTGAGACCCGCGGTGATGGATTGATTGACAGCTGTCAGACTCACAAAGATGGAGAATGACTGGAGTGACAGCAGTGGCTTTGACACAGGGCAGTCATTCAAAGTAGAGGACTATTCTCCCCCACCTTCACCTGAAGTGGAGGAGGGTGAATTGTCTGTGGACACAGACCCGGAGCCTTATCAATGCGAGCCGCTGGCTCAAACTAAGTTAACTTCCGATGCCGACGATGCTAGTGAAGCAGCAACGCAAGAGAGAATGAATAGTCAAATCCTTCTACTGAATGCCACTAAAAATAGATCAGATACATGCAATGTATTTTTATTCAAATTAACTGAATCAATAAGGAGCGCAGGACAAATAAGTTCAAACCTAATAGCCTATTATAAAGAGATTTCCTCAAATAAAAGTTAGACTGTACCCCAGCACTTTGCGGTATTGTTGTTCGTTACTACGGCAACCACTTGCATGTCAAAGTTTGAAAGCACGTCTCATGTATGAAAGTATCTGTACACATGACGGGCGGCAAAAATATTGCAAAAAAAAGCCTGACGTGTACTGAAAACTGCATTATTTAACCGCATTTTCTTCATTAGAATGTTAAAGCAAGTGTCAAGTGAGTTTCATTCATAATGTTTACTTCATGTAACATGACAGTTCATACTGGAGTGAAGTAGTTCTCATCATGTGATTGGGGGAAACATTTCTGAGGGCGTGGTGAGCTCGTGCCAGGGGCGCGGATAGTGAGCTGTTGGAAGAACCATCGTCACGATGACCTACAACATCCAATAGGAAAATTCAACTGCAGTCGCCACCGTTCAACCTTAAGAGGGCAGCACTCAGACGGTTTTACGCCATATATTATAGAATTAAAACACTTTATACTCAAATGTCAAAACATTTACTCGAATGGATGAACAGCACTAATTAAGCCCCAGTCTTGCAGATGATTAACTAAAAAAAGTTGGTTTTGGGTTTAGTTACCCTTTAAGAGTAAAGTAAGATTATAAATGATCAATCCTCACGTCAGTGTGTTGAGTTGACAGTGTTTATCCTGCAGTAGAGCAGCGAGCTGATTCGCTCGTGTGTCTCCTAGTTTACGTCCTCTCAGATTCAGCTTTCTCTGGAGTAAAGGGTTTATACCCACAACTCTATTCACATACTGACAGGCTTCATCTGCAGCAGGACTGAAAAACCTGCAGAAGGGAAGATGAAGCGGATTCAGTTCAGCTCTCAACTAAACCTGCTGTAATGACACATAATGACACATGTAATGCACATCCAGCCGTTGGTGTGAGGAAAACCATTTGATATGATCTTTGTCTTCAAATCACTGTCAACTTTGATGCAACAACAGATCGTACAGCTTATTGTTTTACTGACATAATATTTCTATAATTTATTTAGTAAATTATTTGATCCCGTCTCACCTCAGTGTCTTCAGTTGAGAGTTTGGATCCTGTAGTAAATCATGGAGTTCCTTCACTCCTGATGGTCCAGGATCATTTCCTGTGAGATCCAGCTCTATCAGGTGTGAAGGGTTTGATCTCAGAGCTGAAGCCAGAGCTTTATAACCTTCTTCTGTTACACTGCAGTTAGAGAGTCTACAACAGAGAAGAACATGTTACATTCGGCTGATTAATCAGTTATTCTGAACATCACCAGAATAATATAAATCATTAAAGTTAAGAATAACAACTTAATATGGAGTAAAACAAAAAGCACAGCGAACTTTAATAATGGCCACACAATAAAAGTCGACACAAAGGTCCCATTGAAAAGCTGTGGAAGGACCTGAAACGTCCAGTTCATGCTGGAAAACCTACAAACTGCCCTAAGCAAATCGAATGTAAAGAGTTTTATCTCTAAAAACAGACTAGCTTATAACGCAGTAACGAAGTAAAATTAAATCGCTAGTTAATACCACTAACAATGCTCAAAATAGCCTCACACTTACACGGTAGCATAATGAGGGTCCCTACATGCAAACCGAAGCATTGAGAACTTTGTAAGTGTACAAACAGTTTAATAAAAAGATACTTTATAAAGACACGCATATACAGACAGGAGCCATCTTGGAAAATAGTCTCGACAAGTCGAGCCACGAACGCTGTGCTAAGTGATGAACTGTGACTTGGAATCTCCTATCGACCAGCTCACTTAGCACAGCGTTCGTGGCACGAATCGTCGAGACTGTTTTCCAAGATGGCTCCTGTCTGTATACGCGTAATGTACTGTCTTTATAAAGTATCTTCTTATTAAACTGTTTGTACACTTTAGTGGTAATAACAAGCGATTTAATTTTACTTATTATATGCCCCATATACTAGCGTTATAAGCTAGTCTGTTTTTAGAGATAAAACTCTTTACATTCGATTTTCATGAAAACGCATCCCAGAGAACGATCTACTCGGTAACCATGTGTTAATTACCCCAAGGTTCATTTTTCACCGGAGTGGTCCTTTAAATGCATCATTAATAAACGCCATACAGGAAATAATACACCAGCAAAATCATGGAAACTTAATGATATGATCAAACCAAGACAGGAGCATTTGAGTTCACTAGTTACAATCCAAGTCTGTTCTCACTTCTGTATTGTTTCAAAGCAAAGATTTGTCAGATTTCAGCATTTGAAACTATTTTATTGCCACAGTTTCAAATGCTTTAATATTTACTGCTCTTCTACTGATACAGATAACAAGCCGTTAACAAATAGTATTTCTGAATCAGTGCACGCGTGTAACGTTACCGAACGGTTTCCGGGTGCAATCTTTAACAGTTCACAGTCTGCTTGTTTGAAGCGCGGAACACACTTCAATCCAAGTTCCCACACGAACATATTAAGTATTCAGTCCATTTTATCACGAGATTCAAACGATAAATGCCGTTTTGACGCTCTATATATGGCGTGACTGGTCACTTTATGATCACAGTTCAAGCAGCCGCGCGACGCGCACGCGATCATCTGTGAAGGCGATCGATCATCTCTTACTAAAGAATAAACATGAATGAAGGTATGCTGAGGATACATTACAACTTACTGTCATGTATATATGTGGTGTAATCGCTAAATCAGTGTTTCAATGACGTCAATATAACTGCTTGTAAACTAAACCATGTCATGTAACGTTAGCATCACATTTACCTCAGGCAGTCATTCAATGTCCACAGAATTTTATTCACTAGAGAAATCAACTCTTTCACTAAATATAAGCACTATATTAGCCTATATATTCATTATATTTTACTTAACCTGTTAGTGATGTCTTTATTATTTCATGCATGTTAAATAAACCTGTCATGAAAATGACAGACACAGTGTATAAATTATTATATTTCAAAAACGAATTGGAGAAAAAAAAATATTTTATAATTAGATTTAGCAGTTAATGCAAAAACTGCCTTATGTGAAGTTTACATGTTTGCATACAATGTGTTATTTGAGTGTTGATTATTATACCTAAAAATAAATAGCAACTGAATTACGGCTAATAGTTTGGGCTCTATTTTGTTAACCTTTAATATTAATGTGCAAGTAAGGGCTACCTATATAGTTTACAGCAATATCTTCAATACACTTTTAAATATAATTTAATTAATTCAAGGACAGACACTTTTTTTCTTCTTTAGTAAACCACTGTGTTAAATCTAAAAAGCAATTTTGTAAAACTGCTGTACCGAACTCGAACCGAACCGTGATTTCAAAACTGAGGGACGTACCGAACCGTCAGTTTTGTGTAACACCTCTACTGTCAGTCTTTTATTTTTTGTGTCATGCGTCACAACACTTCCTTGAGTTCCAGGTGTTTCCGTGTTGTAAATAAAATAATTTTTTAAATATTAAATGTGTCATTCTCTTTAAGTCACGCTCAGAAATGTGTAATTTGCATATTACAAACCCTCCCCCCCCACCCCCCCTCGGCACTGTCACCTTTTTTACTCTGAGGAGTTTGCAGGTCTGACACCAGAAAGTCCAGAGCTATAAATTGTGACTTGAGTCCAGTTGCCTTAAAATAAACTAAATAGTGAACTTTTGACTTTTAGGTCTTCTTTAATGAATCAATAAAAACATAAAAGACCTATATATAACTTTTTTTTTCTTTTTTTTTTAAAGGTAGAACACATCGAACCATACATATATTTATATTTTTCCACAAACCAAAACATCAAAACAAAAAACATTAATTTTACACTCTTGAACACTCATAAATTAAATACAAAACCTCCCTGATCATCAGCTTCACATATAAAATCATCAACTCCCCACACATGAAAAAAATAATTAACATCATTAATGAGACTAAAATAAGAATATTCCATCATTAGTCTCTTCTTTACAAAACCTCTCATCATCAAAACAGCGTCCACACTTTCCCTCCCTTCTAATTTATTTCTTCTTGTACACCAAATTGCTAACTTTGCTGCACCATACAGGAAATTTAATAAAACCACTTTGGATTTAGATTTTGCTGAATATTTGGGACCAAAAATAAACAATTCTTGATTAAAACGTCCTATAAACTGTAAACTCCAGCTTTCCATTAAACCCAAAATTTGATCCAAACGTGGACACTCAATAAAAAGATGAAAAACCGTTTCAGACACCCCACAAAAAGTACAACCCTCATCATCTGAGACATTAGATTAGATTAGATTAGATTAGATTCAACTTTATTGTCATTACACAAGTACAAGTACAAGGCAACGAAATGCAGTTTAGGTCTAACCAGAAGTGCAATAGCAGCAAGTGCAGGATATACAATGTTTGCATAAGTGCAGGACATGGATATGTACTGAATATATATATAAATATATCTATAAATAGAGAGATGGTTATTACTATAAACAGAATTTACAGGTGAATATGTACTATGAATATAATATAATATACAGATGGCTATTACTATAAACAGAATTTACAGGTGGATATGTACTATGAATATAATATAATATACAGATGGCTATTACTATAACAGAATTTTACAGATAGAGGTATACAATGATATGTTAGGCTAAAATGAGGAATATGGCAGTGGATTAAGGTAGTGCAATAAATTACGGACAGAAGCTATCCGAAAAAAAGTGTAAAAGTGCAGTGGAAAGTGATTGCATATTACGGTTAGAAGTACGGTGCAAAATGCAAATGTAAACAGTTGGTACTGTAAATAACAGTCGGCAGTGCAAATGAGCATAATACAGTTACGGTATGGTAGTGCAAAATGAATAAGTAGTCCTTGTTACTGTAATAAACAGTCGGTAGTGCAAATAACAAAGTGAAGGTGGATGTGAGGTAGGAGAGTTATCAGTATATGAGGGAAGTGGATCAACGGGGGTTTGAGTTCAGTAAAGAGACAGCTCTGGGGAAAAAACTGTTCTTTAATCTGCTGGTCCTGGTCCGGTGGATCCTGAAACGCCTGCCGGAGGGCAGGAGAGAAAACAGTCTGTGGGCTGGGTGAGAGGAGTCCTTGAGGATGCTGCGAGCTCGATGCAGGCAGCGTTCCCTCTGGATGTGCTCGATGGCAGGTAGTGGAGTCCCTGTGATGCGCTGGGCAGTTTTCACCACCCGCTGCAGTGCCTTGCGCTCCGCAACAGAGCAGCTCCCATACCACACTGCAACACAGTTGGTCAGGATGCTTTCTATTGCGCAGCGATAGAAGTTCACCAGGATAGCCGAGGAGAGCTGATTCTTCCTCAGTGTCCTCAGGAAGAAGAGGCGCTGGTGAGCCTTCTTGACCAGGCTGGAGGTGTTGGTCGTCCACGACATGTCCGCCGAGATGTGGATCCCCAGGAACTTGAAACTGGAGACACGTTCAACAGCCATTCCATTGATGTGGATGGTGTCGTGTGTGCCTCTTGACTCCTTCCTGAAGTCCACGATGAGCTCCTTCGTTTTGGTGGTGTTGAGGAGCAGGTTATTTTCGGTGCACCATGTGGCCAGGTGCTGGATCTCATCCCTATAGGCAGTCTCATCGTTGTTGCTGATGAGACCAATCACCGTTGTGTCGTCCGCAAACTTGACGATAGAATTAGATCCATACACAGGCTTGCAGTCGGCGGTGAAGAGGGAGTAGAGAAACGGGCTTAGCACACAGCCCTGTGGTACACCAGTGTTAAGAGTGATGGATGTGGAGCAGGTGAATCCTGAACGAATATTCTGGGGTCTGTCAGTTAGGAAGTCCAAAATCCAGATGCACATTGAAGTGTTGATGCCCAGGTCTCCAAGTTTGGCTATTAACTTGGTTGGGATGACATTAAGGCGTGCGTTGTGTCTGTTTGTAGCTAAAATCCCATGTACAATTCTCCCCTGAAGGTCACCCACCCTCTTCTCAATGGGTGTTTTGTACAGGGACCGCCAGCTACCTTTCGGGGAAGAACCTGATTCAAACACAGTTGTCCATTTAGTGTCTCTTACATCCTTGAGATGTTGGTAATTGATGGTTTTTACACAAGCTCTGTAAAGTATTTGTCTGCTCAATATACTTAAAACATTCAGTTCTGGTGTATCCATAGAAAGCAATTTTCTGTCGTCCTCCTGCCAGTCTTCTTTTTTCATGGAAACATGCAATTCCGGAAAAAGAGCATTATCTCCAGCATCACAACTGTCCATAGGAGAAACTTTCATGAAATCCCTTATTGGAACAGGGAGGGTCTCCTCAAGATCATTTAGCATCCTCCTGACACAACGTTCAGACCTGAAACCCACCTTATGTGCCAATTCCTCTACAGATATCCAGTCCAATCCCCTCCGTAGATGGCATATTTTTGAAATTCCTGCTTTTAACATTGCCGACCTAACAGTGGCAGAACACAACAACTCAACAGAGATAAGTGGATTGAAAAACAAAGGCTCTTCATATACCCACTGATTAGATCCTTCCCATTCTCTTGAAAAGGATAAAATATGCCAAGCTTGAAACACACCCTGGTAGAAACCGGTCAGTCCTTCCAAAGTAATTTCTTCTAAGGACATGATAAACAATTGCTTATCCAAGCCCATTCTTCTGCTTTTTCGCAGCAGAGCACATGCTACATCCATCCACTGTTGATGCTGATAGTATAACAGACGCTGTGCCACTTGCAAACGGAAAACAGCAATTCTAGAAAAAATGTCAATAAGTCCTTGTCCGTGAATTGGAAGATAAAGGACTGCAGCTTTTAGCCAGTGTTGTCCTGACCAGAAAAACTTGACAAGAGTCTTTTGGATGTCTTCAATAATGTTCCTTGGAGGATCTAAAACCATCAACTTATGCCAAAGAGTGGAAGCTATAAGGTTATTGGCTATCAGGACTCTTCCCCTGTAGGATAACTGGGGTAGCAGCCATTTCCATTTAGACAACTTTGCATGCACTCCCTCTACTAATCCCTCCCAATTCTTCATCCTATATTTATCTTTTCCAAGATAAACTCCTAAGAATTTGATACCTGACTTCCCCCACTTAACATTCCCTGGGAGTTCAGGTAAAGAGTTTCCTTCAGAACCATACCATAGAGCCTCTGTTTTTTGCCAATTAAGTTTGGCTGATGATGCCCCTTCATAAATTATTAGAGCTTCCTTAAACTAAACTTTAACATCATGTGCATTTATAAAAGCCTCCTGACATTATGGGTGGAGCTTCTACCTTTAATAAACCCCGTCTGGTCCTCATGAATAATGGACGGTAGAACCTTTTCCAGTCTTAGCGCTAAAATTTTAGATAACAGTTTAAAATCTGAATTGAGCAAGGCAATAGGTCTATAGGAGCCACATTTTTCTGAATCCTTGTCCTTTTTTAAAATAAGATAAATATTTGCCTCACGAAGCGAGGGAGGCAACCTGTTAGTCAAAAATGAATGATTAAGCATAGCTAAGAGAGGGTCTAGAAGCACATGCTCGAATTCTTTGTAGAATTCACATGCAAAGCCATCCGGCCCAGGAGACTTACCGGACTTCAAACTATGGAGTGCGACTATAGCTTCCTCTCTAGAAATGGGTGCATTAAGAAGCTCTCTCTGCCCTTCTGAGACAGCAGGGAGAGTTAGGCAATCAAAGAATGACACCATATACTCATGCTTTTGGGAAGAGTAATTAGACTGATAGAGAGAAGAGTAAAATTGTTTAAAAGTACTGTTAATGTTAAGAGAATCGAAATGACGCATTCCCTTGGGGTCAACTATGGAAGTAATAAATTGTGAGTCAGAATTAGACTTCGTCAGGTTAGCTAAATATTTACTAGGTTTATTACCCCATTCATACAGCTTTTGCTTTGAGTATAATATATTTGAATGAGACTGATGAGTTAATAACAAATTTAAAGAAGCCCGCACTGCACTTATTTTTTCTAATGAAACTGGAGAGGGATTGTTCAAATAGCTGCTAGTGGCAATATTTAACTCAGACTCTAAGTGTTTCTGCTTCTCCGACTGTTTTCTTTTTTTAGTTGTAGAGTATGAAATGGCAAGGCCTCTAATATACGCTTTAGCCGTCTCCCAGAGAAGTGAGGGATTATTTGTAGACTCTGAGTTAATAGATAAAAATATCTTAAACTCTGAAATAAAGTATGAGAGGAATTTATCATCTTTGAGTAATAAGTTATTGAACCTCCAACTTCTCACAGGTCTAAAAAAACCCCTCACACAAATATCTAGTACCACTGCAGCATGATCAGAGACAACAATGTCTCCTATGTTGCAATGTGAGATTGCATGCATTATAGTCTTAGGAGCAAAAAAGTAGTTGATCCTAGAATGACACTTATGTGGGTGCGAGAAAAAGGTAAATTTCTTCTGATACGGGTTAAGAGTACGCCAAACATCCAAATATTCTAAATCCTCACACAGTGCAGCAAAAGCTTTAGATTGTTTGGTGAAGAGAGAGTCCCTGGGGGGAAAACGGTCCAGTATAGAATTCAATAAACAATTAAAGTCTCCTCCAATAATACACAGACCAGATGCATGCTCCTTAAACTCAAGGAAAGCTTTTATAATAAATTCTGAGGAGTAGTTAGGGGGGCAATATATATTTAAAAGTGAGATTTCCTCCGTGTTCAAAGTCCCCTTAATAATGATATATCTACCATGCTTGTCCTTAATACTGTTCGTGACCATAAAAGGTATACTTTTACTGATCAAAATGGCTACTCCTCTACTGCTTTTCGTAAAGGATGAAAATTGAATCTGACCCACCCATTTATTATGTGTAAGATTTAAGTGTTCACTATCACTCAAATGGGTTTCTTGTAAAAGAGCTATATCTATATTCTCCTTATGGAGTCGTGTGAGCACTTTACGAATTTTTATTTGCCCGTGTAAACTCCTTACATTCCACGTACAAAGTCTTAAGTTACTAGCCATTTCTTAAAATAAGGAAACAAAATAAAATAATGAATTTGAAAATGTCCACAAACATTACCCTGTCAGGTTCAGTAAACAAATACGCATGTGTCGAGGCATTACAATAATCAATAACACCTATTAAAACAAGCCAAACTGGCAACGAGGAAAGAAAAGGAAAAAAGAAAAGAAAAAATTAACACAACAAGAAAATTGAAAAATAGGAAAAAAGGGGCTGTTTCCCCGAGTAAAGGGGAAAGACCTTCATCTCAAAAACAGGTCAGTCTCTCGATATGTCTCCAATAGCAACTATACAGAAAAGTAGCGCTAAACCAGAACGTAAACGAAAGTTATTAAGACCGCCCCTGTCACTCAGAAAAGAGAGAATAGAAAATAAAGCACGCAAACTAGCATTCACATCAATTCACATCGCTGTGTAAATTGCAGTACATGAAGCCAAATTTAGAACAACCCGCCTGTCAGAGAGCTTGATAAACATCAGTTGCTGGAGTTTGAGTTGCTCTTGTCCAGGTACTGCGAGACTGCAGCCGCCGTCTCAAAGACTTTAACGGTATTTCCAATATTGACTCGTAGCTTGGCTGGATATAGCATCGCGTAGCGAGCACCCATATCGCGAAGTCGCTGCTTGACCGCGTTGAATTCTTTACGCTTCCGTACCACTGAAGCCGAAAAATCCTGGTAGAATGATACCGCGTTGTCCTCATTCCGCAATTCACCATCTGCCGATCGTCTCCTGCTGGCATCGAGAACCCTCTGCTTGTCACCATAATTATGGAACCGTACAATCAGCGGCCGTGGCCTATCCCTGGCACCCAGTTTTGGTGCCAGCGTACGGTGTGCCCTTTCAATCTTAATGCGACCACCCTTAGTATGCAGACTGAGAAACTCAGGGATCCATGATTCAAGAAAAGTGACTACATTAGCACCCTCTACTTCTTCGGGAAGGCCCAGGATTCGGATGTTCTTACGCCAGCCTCTATTTTCCAAGTCATCAATATGTTCGGTAAGCATGGCGACTTGTTTTTCAAGAGTGAAAGCGCGAGATTGTGCGTCTTCCGAGAGTGCCTCCGCAGCCATGATTCTCCGTTCTGCCTCGTCCAGTCGACCATTAACACTATCCAGCTGCTGGGTATGATTATGCACCGTTTCTGCCAGCGGGCCGAGTTTCTCATAGATTGCGTTAGAAATTTTCTCAGTCATAATTTGGAGTGCTTTTGCGAGCGCTGGGCTAAGTTCAGCCTCGCCATCCACATCTGCCTGGCTCGGTTCAGGCACGTCGGACGATGCATCTGCGGTCGCATCTTTTTTCGCCATTTTCTTTGCAGGTCTAGGCATTTTCGGCAGAGATTGCGGCCAGAAAGTCTCTAGCGACATACTACACAAGATTTAAAACCTAAAATCAGAGCTTGCGTGCCTTACTTAGGAAGTATAAACGAAAAACGAATAGGCGTGACAGGAGCGACTCAGAACTGCTGCTACTTCCAAGTCACCATCTTGCGCCCCATCATCATGTGCATTTATAACCATAACAGTTATATCGTCCGCATAAGCTGAAAGTTTAATAGCTTCAGCTTCTGGGTTTTCACTTACTAAAATACCTGTTAATTTAATTCTTAATAAACAAAATAGAGGCTCTATTGCCAAAGCATATAACTGACCAGACATAGGACACCCTTGTCTTATTCCTCTTTTCATTTGAATTGGTACACTTAGACCTCCTCCTATTTTAACCATGCTTACAGCATCAGTATAAAATATTCTGATCCATGATAAAAAGTGTTCTCCAAACCCATAACACTCAAGAACCTTAAAAAGATAATGATGATCTACTCGATCAAAAGCTTTCTCCTGATCGAGAGAAAGCAGACCAAAATCAACATTATATATTCCAGCATAATCCATAATATCCCTCATTAAAAACAAATTATCATAAATAGACCTTTTGGGTATACAATATGTTTGGTCTTTCTGTATTAATACATCAAGAACACATTTAAGTCTATTTGCCAAACGCTTTGATAAAATTTTATAATCGGAACATAACACAGCAACTGGTCTCCAGTTTTTTAGCAGACAAAGGTCTCCCTTCTTTGGAATCAAAGAGAGCACTGCTCGTTGACAACTTTTTGAAAAAACCTTAGCTTTATAGCTTTCCAATAAAACTTTTAAAAAGTATTTTCTGATTATTCCACAAAAGGTTTTATAAAATTCCGCTGGTAGTCCATCGATACCTGGTACACGACCAGATGAAAGTTGATTCACTGCTTTTGTCACTTCCTCAAATGTCAGATCAGAGTCTAAGTTCTTTACATTTCCTTCATCCAGGACAGGCAAATTGTTAAAAAGTTAATCCGCTACAAAATTCCCTGTGCATTCTTTTGCATACAAGTCCACATAGAACTCAACAGCCAGTCTCCTCATTTCCAAAGGATCGGAAGTAACGTTCCCATCAGGTGTACGTAATGCATGCATATAATTAGTATAAATACACTTCTTATTCAAATTAAAAAAAAATCTTGTGGGAGCATCCATATCATGTAAAGAAACAAAATGTGATTTAACAAGAGCTCTTTTTACCTTTTCGTCTAACATAACACTTAGCTCTTGTCTCTTCCGACTAAGATCATCTTGTACATTTACATCATTTTGATCAATTAACATATTTTGAATTTTTAAAATATCTTTCTCTAATTTTTCCATTTCATGTTTGATTTTACAGGAAGTGTGTGTCATAAATTGTTGACAGAAAAGCTTAATCTGAGTTTTCCCTTTTTCCCACCACTGAAGAAGGTTATCATACTAATTTTTTTCCTCAACCCAATAATTCCAAAACAATTTAAAACTCTCATAATCAGACCTTCAGATCCGACTCACGGTTTTCCTAAAAATGACGATTTAAGAATTAAAAATCCCATTGACTTTCATTGACGGAATGTTCAGATGAGCCAAGACTATTCAAACTCCAACTGTCAAAATTCAAAATCTGACAGTTGGAGAGGCTCGTCAGACTCTATTAACAGCCATTCTACAGTGTGTGTGTGTGTGTGTGTGTGTGTGTGTGTGTGTGTGTGTTTGTGTGATGGGTAGGTCTAGGGGCAGGGGCAGTAAGCTGTTACTTAACAAAATTTGAAAAAAGTGAATCGCTGTGGATACGTTCCGGATGCACTGTATTTTACATGCTCACAGCAGTGTTTCTGTGTATCTATTAGCAGTAGCAAGTACATACTTGCTCTACAGCATCAGAAATAATCAACAGCAGCTGCGTAGCAGATCTAGTCTGCCAAGACCAAATAGTCAAGTCAAGTTTATTTATATAGCGCTTTTAACAATGTAAACTGTTTCAAAGCAGCTTCACAGTGTTAAACAGGAAAATAATGCAACAGAATTTTATTCAGCCGTCTAGCCATTCTGGAGAAAACTGTGATGTCATCAGTTAATTTCAATTATCATACAGTGACAGTCTGGGCTTTAGATCAGTAATTAGATCAGTAATTTAGTTTACATGGTTAATTTAGTTTAATAATTAGATTTATTTGGATATTTAGTTGAAAAATTGTGTCCCCAACTGAGCAAGCCAAGCCAGAGGCAACAGTGGCAAGGAAACCAAAACCCCATCAGGTGACCTAAAGTAGAAAAATAAACCTTGGGAGAAACCAGGCTCAGTCGGGGTGCCAGTTCTCCTCTGGCCAATTAACAAACAGCGTATGATTATTATTCTGGCAACTTTACAGGTCAGGTCATAATAGATTGGAATATTCGAAAGATCGGAGGCAACACGCCGGAATGGGTTTATTGAGGATGACATATCGATTTCCTGTAGCTCAAACAGTGGCGTGGCACTAGCAACGCCAAGGTCATGGGTTTCGATTCCCAGGGAAAGCAAGAACTGACAAAATGTAAAATGTGTACCTTGAATGCAATGCAAAGTCGCTTTGGATAAAAGCGTCTGCCAAATGCATAAATGTACTGTAAATGTAATTTAACAATTATTAAATAGGAATATTCGAAATATCGGAGTCATCACACTGGAAACGGGTTTATTGAGGATGATGTGTCGATGAAATAATTATTAAATAGGAATAATCGAAAAGCGGAGTCATCACGCCGGAGACGGTTTTACTGAGGATAACATATCGATTTGACAATTATTAAATAAGATTATTCGAACAATCGGAGTCATCACGCCGGAGACGGGTTTATTGAGGATGCCGTGTCTGTGAGGCAATTTCAGGAGGCCAATTGACACGGTCTCTGCAGACACTTCAGGGTCATGCGTTAGTCATGTCTGGGCGCAGGTCCACCATCTGATCTGGACACGGACTGGATCCGGCTGACTGCAGTAAACCTCGGGATAAACAGAGGGACTATCATTAGCGTAGATGCCATTCTTCTGATGATGTAACAAGTACATCAGGTGTTATGGGAAGTGTTCCCGGTTCCGGCTGACCTAGCTAATGCAGCCTAACAATCATTTAATTGAAAAAGTGTTTTATGTGTATGCCATAGTAAAGAGATGTGTTTTTAGTCTAGATTTAAACTGGCAGAGTGTGTCTGTTTCCCGTACAATGCTAGGAAGACTATTCCAGAGTTTAGGTGATAAATAGGAAAAGGATCGACCACCTGCAGTTGATTTTGATATTCTAGGTATTATTAACTGGCCAGAATTTTGAGACCGCAGTAGACGTGATGGAGTATAATGTGTTAAGAGCTTGCTCAAGTACTGGGGAGCTAAACCATTTAGTGCTTTGTAAGTAATAAGCAATATTTTCATTGTTTATTGCATAACAATGAAAACTAACGCCATGCTTCCTAATGATATCTCCCAGTGGTAGCATGTACAGGGTGAAGAGTAGCGGTCCTAGCACTGAGCCTTGTGGTACTCCATACTGAACTTGCGATCGGTGTGACATATCTTCATTTACTACTACAAACTGATAACGGTCAGATAAGTATGATTTAAACCATGCCAATGCCGTTCCACTAATGCCAACATAATTTTCGAGTCTATTCAGAAGAATGTTGTGCTCGATAGTATTGAATGCAGCGCTAAGATCGAGTAACACTAATAGAGAGATACAGCCACGATCGGGTGATAAGAGTAAATCATTTGTAACTCTAATGAGAGCAGTCTCAGTACTATGATACGGTCTAAATCCTGACTGGAAATCCTCACAGATGCCATTTTTTTTTTCTAAAAAGGAGCATAATTGTGAAGACACTGCCTTTTCAAGTATTTTTGACAGAAAGGGTAGATTTGAGATTGGCCTGTAATTGACTAATTCTGTAGGATCAAGTTGCGTTTTTTTAAGAAGTGGTTTAATAATAGCCAACTTAAAAGTTTTCGGTACATATCCTAATGTCAAAGATGAATTAATGATATTAAGAAGAGGATCTATGACCTCTGGTAGCATCTCTTTTAATAGCTTAGTCGGTATAAGGTCGAGCATACATGTTGTTGATTTTGATGATTTAACGAGTTTAGCCAATTCTTCTTCTCTTATAGCAGTGAATGAGTGGATTTTTTCCTCAGTGACACTACAATGCTCTGTCTGATGTGCTACTGTAGTAGACGGCTGCATGGTTAAAATTTTCTTCCTAATAGTGTCAATCTTACATGTAAAGAAGTTAATAAAGTCATTACTGCTGTGCTGTGTACAAACAAAAGTTGAAGCTTTATTTTTGGTTAATTTAGCCACTGTATCGAATAAATACCTAGGGTTGTGTTTGTTTTCTTCCAAGAGAGTCGAGAAATAAGCAGATCTAGTTTTGTTTTCTTCCAGCTGCGCTCCATTTTTCTGGCTGCTGTTTTAAGGGCCAGAGTGTGCTCGTTGTACTACGGCGTCAGACTATTTTCTTTAATCTTCTTTAAGCGCAGAGGGGCAACTATGTCTAAAGTACTGGAAAAGAGAGAGTCAATAGTTTCTGTTGCAACATCGAGTTCCTATAGGCTATCTGGGATGCTGAGGAGATGATACTGATGAGGAAGAGTATTTAAAAAGCAATCTTTAGTGGCGACAGTGATTATCCTGCCATTTTTTAAATAAGGGGGTGGCTTTGCAACCTTAGCTAAATTAAGTATACATGATACTAGGTAATGATCTGAAACGTCATCGCTCTGCTGCAGAATTTCAATGGTATCAACATTTATTCCATGTGACAATATTAGGTCTAAAGTATGATTATGGTGATGAGTGGGTCCTGACATGTGTTGCCTAACTCCAGTAGAGTTTAGAATGTCTTTAAATGCTAATCCCAATGCATCTGTTTCATGGTCTACATGGATATTAAAATCACCAACAATTAGTAATTTATCTACGGCCAGAACTAACTCTGATAGAAAATTAGCAAATTCTTTGATAAAGTCTGTATTGTGCCCTGGTGGCCTGTATACATCAGCTAGACTTCTGAGTAATACTGAAGATAAAAATACCAAAAAAATACATTGCCAAAATTACATTGCCAGATTTAAAAACATGCTAAAACCTATTCTGAGAGTTGTCATGATTGAAATATATTTAAAAGTAAAGAACATCTAAAAATGTCTTATATTGTACCACAACTTACCTCAGTATCTCCAATTTACACGTTATACTCTTCAATCCAGAGCCGAGTAGCTTCACTCCTGAATCTTGCAGATTATTATTGTTCATGTTCAGCTCTTTCAGATTGGTATCCGATCCAAGAACTGTAGCCAGAGCTGAACAGCTTTTGTCTGTTAATTTACAATCATTTAACCTACAAGACAAATACATTACACCACAGAATTAGGTGCAACATGTGTATATACTATTATAATAGTCTTAAATTGCTACATTGTTTATTAATACATTGTTAGCTAACTGTGTATATGTACTATTCTGAAATCCATAACTTGGACAAAGTCTCTAATAATAAATCACTCTAAATTGTAATGCATGCATTTTCTGTAAAGCTGCTTTGAAACAATACGTATTGTGAAAAGTGCTATACAAATAAATGTGAATTGAATACTTTACATTATTTTATATATATTTACATAAATAGTAACAATTAACGCAGCATCCATTTTTTCTGTCATCCTTTGGCTAGTGTTACATTTTATGATCACGCTCTCATTCATGCAAAAGCTTTTAAACAATTCAAGCGCGACAAGACAAAAGAGTCTGGAAATATCCTGACACACACACAACACACAGAAAGACGCACTCCAGTATCGAGTTCTCTTTCACGCTTGAACAAACAATAACACACAGAATTGTGCCAAAATGTCAGTTTTGTCAAGAATTCTCATAAGTGCTTAAATGATCTGAGATGCGCATTAGATCTGCGTCATGTTCAACAGTGGCTTATGCTGTCTGTCATTAATGTTAATCAAAGAACAAAGGGAACAAAGCTAGAACAAAGCTGTAACAAAACTGTAGCTTTAATAATCATTAATCTAGGTTTAATTTATAATTCATGCAGCAAGACTGTAAAGTGTTTGATATTCAATTTCTGTATTTTTCCTACCTGTTAGAAAGGAAGGCCACAGGTAAATATGACATTTATAATAATGGATTTATGTGAAGATTGTTTTAAGTTCAATTAAATTAAACAATATTTTTTACAGCCTAATAAATGTTGAAATTGATAGCTTTCAATTATACTGTAATGTTGAATGTCAATCGTTAATGTTTAAAAAACTCATTTTCATAGAGACATCAGTGTTAGTATCAGTGATAAATATTAAAATATTAAAAACAGCAAAATATTAAAACTCTTCAAAAAAAGCTTTCAATTGCGATTAATCGTAGGGTGAGCTACAGTGAATCAAAAATAATATATAGGAAATGCTAGTTTTTGTCAGTGACATATTTGCTAAATAAAATGAAGCATGCTTGAATAATATTTTTGTTCAGATTTATAGCTCAGATGACAATGATACATTAGTCTTGAGGTAGAGATTCTGGGGGTTTAATGATTCTAGCATTGAAGTTATGGAAGAGCATTTGTGCTTTATAGCAGAAGCCGAAGAGAACTATATAGTGGAACTTAGTTAAAATAACTATAAACCAATGTGTTATATGACAACAACACTGTTGTGCTTCATCCTCTGCTAACTCAACCCAATAAAACCTATTGTATCGTATTTGATATACTGTATAAATGTCTAAGACCTCTAAATGATCATCAATATGATCAACACTTTACTGAAAATGCTGAAAAACAGCTACAGGCCTTCTATCGTCTGATTGATAGTTTACATTATGTTTAAATATAGTTAAAACTACAGAACTAAAACTATTATGAAGTTTAGCATTTAAAATTTTGTTTTATCTGGAGATATAGAATGACAACTGATAATATATGAACTTTAAATGGTCTGTTATAGCCTGGATGACGCCAAAACATGACAAAACATTAATTGACTTACAGAGCTCTTCTGGAGGTTTTGATGACTGCCAATAATCTAATGAGACACTCGTCTGATTTCTTGAATTTCTGAAGCTCAAACTCCTCCAGCTCTTCCTCTGATGTCAACAACACAAAGACCAGAGCAGACCACTGGGCAGGTGAAAGGTCAGATGAGAGACTTCCTTTGCTAAGGTGGGTCTGAATCTCCTTCACCAGAGTTTGGTCGTTCAGTTCATTCAGACAGTAGAACAGATTGATGGATCTCTCTGCAGGCAGATTATCTTCTAATTTCTGCTTGATGTACTGAACTATTTCCTTGTTGCTCTGGTCATTGTCGTCTTGCTGTGTTATCAGTCCTCGTAAGAGTCGTCGATTGGACTGGAGCGACAGACCGAGGAGGAAGCGAAGGAAAAGGTCCAGGTGTCCATTGTCACTCTCGAGCGCCTTGTCCACTGCAGTCTTGAGTAAATCAATCATGGTTTCAGTTGTGTTTTCCTGTTCTGTAGACTCATGATCAAACACACTTGTTTTGTTGATGTCTAGAAACAGATGTGCATAAATGGCTGCAATAAACTCCTGAACGCTCAAGTGAACAAAGCAGTACATGGTGCCAAGAGTGATCCCGGTTTCCTCCTTAAAGATCTGGGTACACATGCCTGAGTACACTGATGCCTTATAGACGTCAATACCACAGGCTTCCAGGTCTGTGTCATAGAAGATCAGGTTGCTTCTTTCCAGCTGATGAAATGCCAGTTTCCCCAGTGAAAGGATGGCGTCTTTATCCCAGGAAACATCTGGTGTGTATTCTCCATCATACTTCCGGCGGCTCTGCTGGATCTGAAAGCGGAGAAAGTGTGTGTACATTTGTGTCAGAGTCTTGGGAGTGTCTTCAGTGTTTGATTCCTGCTGTGTTTTAGAGATGTCATCAGCCTGAGTGTTTTTCACATCATTATTTCTCTTCTCCTCCAGAATGTTCTGGAGAACAGTGGCTGAAATCCAGCAGAAGACTGGGATGTGGCACATGATCAAGAGACTCTTTGATTTTTTAACATGATCTATGATTGTGTTGGCCTGATTCTCATCCGTGAATCTTTTTTTGAAATACTCTTGCTTTTGTGCATCATTGAATCCTCGTATCTCTGTCAGCCGGTCGATACAGTCAGGAGGAATCTTACTGGCCGCTGCTGGTCTGGTGGTGATCCAGATGAGAGCAGAAGGAAGCAGATTTCCCTTCATGAGGTTCGTCAGGAGAACATCCAGAGAGGCTGGTGACGATACATCACGCCACGTCTCATTACAGTCAAACTTCAGAGGAAGGCGACATTCGTCCAATCCATCAAGGATGAACAGGATTTTGAATCGATTCCTTCTTGTAGGGTTCAGTCCTTTTGTCTCTGGGAAAAATTGAGTCATAAGATCCATCAAACTTAGTTTTTCTTCCTCCTTTAAGTTCATCTCTC
>NC_137109.1:1023953-1248953 GCF_949357685.1 Gobio gobio
AGGCTATAATCTATTAATTAACCTGTCTAAAATATATATAATAATTCTGTTTGCCAAGCTCTGATAATGTATGGAATTTTATATAAATATATTATCCTTTTAAAAAAACAATAGGCCTATAGCTTTAGAAGCGGGGATGTGTGTGTCAGCTCCAGGGGCGCAACTACCCAGTGCCAGAGGGGTATGCTATGCAGCAACAATTTTGGCGCCCCCCATTTATAAAGAAACGAAAAGAAAGAAAAGAATCTGAATTTTTATAATGATTCCAAGTATAGGAACTGGTTCTCGATGCCCAATAGTAACAATGTTGCTACCAAACATTCTAGAGCGCTCTTTAGGTCGTACTAAAGTGTAACATGACGTGCCTTTTCACTTGCCCATTTATCTAGTATTGATGGTCATTGCAAAAACTGTCATACAGATCGGCTGAGGATGGGAACCAATGATGGTGAATTTAAATTTTACTGTAACTGTAATCATAGCCGCGAGCGAGATGATTGACAGGCCGATAGCGGAGGCACAAGCGCAGGATCACTTTTGTTAATAACAAAAAACACAAACCACAAACTGAGGGTTCCCCGTTTTAAAGGGGAATTTCCAAATATCTTTTATTTATTTGTTATAATTCGGGTATAGCTATTTTATGTCATCAGTCTTATAAATTTTTTAACAAAAGTTTAATATACGCAAGTTTTTTTACTGTACTATTTTATTGTTGTTGTATTTTCATAAAAAATAGGCTAATAACAAACATAAAAATTTGTTTGAAAGTAATTAAAGAGGAAATTATGAGTTGAGCAAGAGTGCTATTTTCCAGAGTAGCCTATATCAGCACGATTGCAAAATGCGATATTAATTTTATACAACAGTTCAATAAACAACAAGTTGTCATTTTTTACAGTTTTGCACTATTTTTCCAATAAAAATAGATTCAAACAAAGTATAGGTTTCGTTCTCGAATAATTCACCGTTTTTGAACAGGTTAGAACGAATTAGTTGAATGATTTTAGAATCCACTCACGGCACCAACTATACTGGCAGTTTATGGTTTCATAGGCCTTGAATTATTTCATATTTCTATACACAGGTTTCCTGTTTACAAACATTACAGGGTGCGTGCGCATCCTGGAGGCAGAAAGACAGATCGCTCAGCTGGTCCGCTACTGCAACAACCTTAAGTATTGAAGCTTTCCTTATTGTTTGTATAACTGCTGACTCAATAAAACGTGATTTTAGTTGGATCTGTTCTCAAATGCATGGCAGGGTACGTCTACCTATCAAAATGTACCTGCAATAAAAATAATTTTTTGGCAAACGCATAATTCCCCCTAGGTATGTTAAACATCAGGCACCCAGCACTGGCTCTGTTGGTACAATTAACCACGCAGCAACTCCTTGGCATTTTGACTTACAGAAACGCCGCTACTAACCTACAACACGAGAGGTTTCTTCTTTCTGCCTCTCGGGTGCGTGCGCAAGCAGTGATGACGTCGCCGAGAAATCCATGTATATGTGGCGAGGGGGGCGTGGTTTAGCAAAGTCTGTGACGGGAGAGAGAGTCAGAGGACGAGCGGCACGTAAGTGGATCAAGCACAAATGATAAACACCTGTCTCTTGTTGCAGTAATTGGCGTGGAGAGAGTACATAGAGCAGGAGGAAACGAGAGAGACACAGAGAGAGCTGGAGACGGAGTGACACACTGGGACTCGGTTGGCCACAGAGCAGAGAGGAACTGCTGGAAAGAAAACCGACGATTGATACGGAGAATTTATGAGTGACTTTTGTTTGTGCGATGTGCACAGTGTTGTAACCTGAGCGAATTGAGTTATTAAAACCCAGTTACGAGTCCCAGTAAGCCGACCCCTTTGTCTTCTTCCTTACCATCCCACGAACATCACTACACTATTATTTAAATATTATATTTAGAACATAAATCTAAAAGTCTCATTACATTATTTAGGCAATTGTAATTACTGTGTAAGTGGATTTTGTAGATACTGATTTCATTTAATTCTTATAGCAGCCATAGTGTATCGGTAAATAGTGTAATGACTTAAAAAGATGGTCAACAATATGTAACTTTACTTTATAAGAGGTGTGCCCTAAAAAGTAAGCATGCAATTTTGAGAACACCAAGGAAAGAGCACGTTCTTTAGTCTGTTTGGATACTTCAAACACAAGTTTGCACTGCCTGTTTGGTTTACCTGTTTAGCCTAGGCTACACGTTAATAACGTGCGTTTTGTCCGACTCATAGCGCGGGTCCTCGACGCGTGATTCACCATATAAGCGCGCGTTCTTAACGTGTGATTCACCATATAATCGCGCGTTCTTAACGTGTGATTCACCATATAATCACGCGTTCTTAACGTGTGATTCACCATATAATCGCGCGTTCTTAACGTGTGATTCACCATATAATCGCGCGTTCTTAACGTGTGATTCACCATATAATCGCGCGTTCTTAACATGCGCTCTGGGGTCACGCAAAAATAGAAAATCACGCATCATGCTTTTTAATATAAAAACCCATCTGCGTTTTCCTTGACCCCAAAGCGCACGTTAAGAACGCACATTTTTGTGGTAAATCACGCATCAAGGACGCGCGTTTTGCTGTCAAATCACACGCTTTTGACGTGTCAATCGTATATGAACACTTTGGCTTGCCACCGGCGCCAGGCGCGCCCACTCGCAATATTCCATTATTATCCAAAATTCTATTATGGAATCTTATGAGGGCACCTACTCTAGCCTGTTAGTCCTCTAAAATGTTATATAATATTGAAGAAATACAGAAACTATTTAGAAACGCACAACAGCAGCTACATATAGAAAATACAAACAAACAAACAAACAAAAAACATTTCATACCATCGCTTTGGCGCCCCCAAGGTGCTGCGCCCCTATGCGCCACATATAGCGCATACCCACTTTTTGCGCCACTGGTCAGCGCTGCTGCTTTCAGTCAGTCAGTCTGAGACACTGAAATGCTTCTCATAAAGTGTGCATTTCGCCTGAGGTTCATCACGAGTTACTGGACAGACCCATTGATATCTTTTTTTCTAATTAGCTCTATATCTGGAGATCCTCTTGCGTTCAAACGGCGGACGCGACGCGAGCTCGATATGTTTTTAAAAAACGCACAAGTTTACACCGCATGTTCTCCAGACTCCGCCGCTATGGCAATAAAACTGCTAAAACGCAACCACGCGCAAATTAACTTCTCTACTACTTATTGGGAATTTGATTTGTAACGCCACATTTGTTTTGAAGGTTGTTTTTTAAAAGTGTCCGCCGTCCAGGTGAAACAGTAGCTATGCTATTATTATGTACCCGCCACGGTGGCCGGTAGGTGAAGCGAGTTTACCTGCCACAACACAAAATCACCCGCATTTGGCTGGTGGCAGGTGATAATTTTCATCCCTAATCTATATCTATATATAACTGAACGGTGTGCAGTAAATGAGAGGCTGAGAAATACAAGAAAACCTTTTACATTTATTTTACAAATATCCACTGATGATTTCAGGTCTTTATTGTTCATCTTTTCTAGGTTTTTGGTTTTCAATGTTAATTTTCAGTAATTCCTAGTGTGCATCAAGTGTGATGTTAAAGTGATTTGTTCACAGTCTCAAAACATCTCCAGTCATGGTAGAAGCTCTGTACATTAGTTAGATATTAACTGTGATATTGTCTATAAAGCCCTGTTTGACATGTATATTTGACTTGTTCTGATTAAAGTTTCCACATTATTCACATTTACTATCCACTAATGTGCACCTTTAAACCGTAATGCAATACACTTTAATCTGGGTTTGTACAGGACTTTACATATATGGTGCATTAAACATATTTAACTGTGCTAAATGTTCCTGTAAACTAAATATGAAACCAGTTTCAAGCCATTTTAACCTGCGACAATCTAAAACATTTATAGAAGTTCTCAATTTTTTTGCAGAGCATTTGACACGGCAATGGTGAGAGAAACACTGGTTGTTGGTCAGGCTTTGCTCTTTACAGGACAAACCTGAAGCTCCAGTCGTGTTTAAAATGATTGAGTGAAAACAGTGGCAGTCTTACCTCTGTTCCTCTGAGAGACTCATCTTAGAGAGAGCGTCCTTTCCTCGCTCCTCTGACATTACTGCAGAGAAACTGCCACTGAAAACAGCTCAGCGCTGGGATCTTTGTGTGGCTGAAGACCATCAGATGCTCAGCATGACCTGGACATGACAATGAGTCAGTGAGATTAATATCATGAGAGTTCAGAGGGAGAAAGTGTCATTCAATTTTCCTTTGGTTTCACTAGATCACACTAGATCACAAACTCTAGTTCATAATTATGGTTATATATGAGGATGTTTATAGACATTGGCTGTACGTTAACTTTTTTTGCACATAGCACTGGTGCTACAGGAGGTTGAAAGTTTTGTAGCACAGCCCACAAAATTGTAGCACATGTATAAAACGTCTGTTACCATGTCTGAAAAATGCAAAAAGTGCTATACAATACAAATATTTAAGAATAAAAATAATAATAACAATTATTATTATTATTATATTTTATAGAAAACATAAATCATTAGAAAAGGTCTAAGGTTTTATAATAAAATATTAAATTATGATTAAATGTGACTGTAAATTAAATAAATTAAATGTGACTGTAATGTCTTAATTTTTGTCTTATTTTATCTTATGTACTCACTGAGAAAGGAAAAAAGTACTGTACACGTCTCAACACCGCAAATCTATCACTGTACTACAGAATATTATAAAATAATATAATTTCTGCCTCATTCTGTTATGTGAAGTCTGTCAGATTACAAAAGTAGGTTATTTCAAACACTCGATTAAATGTTCTCTTTTGTTGGACAACAGGTTTGTAAACGCTTCTCATTACAAGTTTGGAAAGAGGTTGTTGCTTTTTCTAATGCACATTAAGGGCTTTAACACTGGGCGCATTTGCTGTGGTCATGTCCAAACGCGATTGTTCCCGGCGCCCCCGCAGCGCTGGTCTGGTTTCACACTTGATTCTATCGAACCCTGGTGCACTTGTTCATCTTACGTCATCAAAACTGTGCACGGCGGATGATTAATTTGGTGCTATTATGCGCAGCTGGGTAAACGACTCTTGGGTTTACTGTATGTGCGTCGCATGAAGTTCATTTGTTGCCCTGATTGCACGCATATGGGTGAATACACTCGTATCCAAGGTAAATCATCAACGCCATCATCCCTTACATGTGTTTTATTGAACTAAATACATTGTAAAATGCTAAAACACACATGCAGGTTACGTTTCTTCCTGAACAAATGCGCACCCGAGTCCGTTTCACGTGAATCACGGCACAGTTCGAGTGCCACCTCCTTCAGAGTCTCGGGTTCGGTACCCCGGTGCGCACCGAGCCCGCGATTGACTTATTTTAAATCTAGCTTTACAAGCTTTCAGAATACGCTTTAGTATCAGTGCTCGTCTCTTTTCCGCCGTTTTGTTAATGACCTCTTTAGTAAACCAATACATAACCAGCAAAAGCAGCGCTGCTTGCATCTCCTCCACTTGTTATTGTTGCAGACAGTGTCGCGCAAAAATGATGACTGTCCGTCGCTGACTGGGAGGAGCAGCCGCGCGCTGTCCTACATCACCGGACTAATTTGCCTAATCTTCCCGGTACTTTAGACCGCAGTGGAAACGCACACAGCAGCAGATCTGGGGGGAAAAAAGTTCCTGGTACAAATTGTTCCGGGTAATTTCGGTGGAAACGCGGCTTAAGGCTACCTCTGTGCGTCTCTAAACAGCGCTGTTATTACCTTGCTAGTGAAAAAATGTCATGCGTAGCCTTTAAGTTGCTACACTATATAGGCTAACTGATAAAATCGTCAGGGCAGTGTTGACAACACCTTTTTGTGCACGTGTGATTGCAGTAATGAGACAGAAAAGCTTGCATTTGATGTCCGCTTCCGTTTGTTGGTTTTCATCTGGACTGTCTAATGCTGCTGCCGCCCAGTTGTTGAACGTTTTATATTCACCGTAAATATTAAGATTTACTTTAGGAAAATCGTCTGTCATGTTGTTGTTTTTTAGTCCTGTAATTTCCATTATTACAGTTAACTATGCGAAGTGATATGGAAATGTAATGCGGTCAAGAGAGCTGCTGGAACTACGTTCGCTGTGCATTTCCCAGAAAATAATTGCACACCTCAGAACGTTCATCAGCCAATCAGATTCAAGCATTCAACGGCCCCGTAGTATAAGTATTATTATTACATAGAGACATAGCTAAATCTACTGTAGGCTACAACAGTAGCCTAATACTGTATATTCTGAAAATTTCTTCACGTTAAACCAAACTTTTATTTTGACTGGTTGCCGTGAACACGTTTGAGTGTCTGTGTTCATTATATGACACAGTAAATTCTCATGAAGTGACGATTTATGTGTTTGTGTCCTCATATAGTGATCACAGACTGTAAAAAAGCACATAGAGGTAGAGAAACTGCGGGAGGACAAAGACAGCGAGCGAGACGAAATACTACAAAACAGAGGACATACCACATACTGCTAATGCTTTTTCATTTCTTCTTCGCTGCTCTAAACAGGGGATGTTTGTGGCAAAACAGCACAACTTCCTGTGTTTGCAATGCATTCTGAGCAGTGAAGAAGAACCGTGCAGTGGTTAGGCAAAGCTAGCGGGCATAATAACTAGGTCTTGTTTAAGAAAATGGTATTGGATCGGTACATGGGTTCAAGTACTCGCCCATACCGATGCCAGAATTTGTTGTGGTAGGCCTATCGGTGATATTTCCCATACTAGTATCAGAATCGGAACAACTCTAGATGTTTATGTTGCTCTGTCATGTTTTTTACATTACTGTCTACACAAATTCTCCCAAATATATTTTGAGGTCGCACAGATTAAATTTCTGGAGCATATATGAGCATTTTGTCACCTGATGATCAAAATCTGCAAACATTCACTGATGCTCAAAACTAAATGTCAAACAACATCAAATGTCCACTCCATCACACATTATACCAACTTTCAGTATCAAAGGCCAATCAAGGCCATCATCACATCTTTATTCCAGGACATGTGATATATGTTTTAAAAGTTCACGTTTATTTTTTTAAATGTCAAGAAGTCAAAAGCCTAATTAAGGCCACCAAACCAGTGGCCCTAATTAAATCCCCAATAAGAACATGCATGTTTATGAACCTTTATGACCTATAAATAATATTGAATGAATGTTTGTTGATATTCAAAATAGATCATCCGTTTGTATCAATGATCATCATTGAGTGTCATTCAGGATCAGAGACACACGGTCAAAGAACGGTTTATTAGGCCACTGGTTTGGTGTGGACATTATTTGTAGGGATGCAGAGAATGTTCGGCAACCGAATTTATTTGGCCGAAAGTAGCAAGAATAGCACTTTTGGGGAATAAGTGAAAAGACCGAATAAATTTGACAGAACAATTACGTTTTTGATGATGCGATCAAATATAGCAACCAGTGCGTGTAAGCGAGAGGTGCGCACGCTAGGGCTGAATGATATTCGGTTTTAACATCGACATCGCGATGTGCGCGTGAGCGATAGTCACATCGCCGGAACATGCGATGTGAAGGGTAGTAGCCCATGGTGTAAGAGAGGACGGTAGCACCAGGGTAGCACAGTAAACACGAGTTTGTTGTATGGCTTGTTGCTGGGGTGACATGCACATTCACTGCTAAAAATGCGCGACGAAGAGGATCCGCCGCAAAAAAAGAAAAAAAGATTTCGTACCAAAAAGAAAGTCGAAATCATCTATTTGGGACTATTTCGGCTATAAAAAGGAGGATGTTGACCAAAAAGAGGTACTTTGCATGGTGGAAAGTACACAAACTAAGCTTTCCTCGTCTCGCCATACTTGCACTTGAAAAGTTGACTTAAAAACAAAAGATTGTGAACCAAAATGCTTACAAGCTGTTTTATAAAAAATATATTTATTTTAAGTTAAGTTATGAACCAATCAGGGGGGTTGGTGTTGTAAAGCTGCTGTTTAAATGTGTTCGGCTTTTCTGTTTACAGGAATATGTTCTCTATTCTGTTTATTAGATTTAATACAAAATATATTAAAGTTTTATTTCATTTTGTTTATTTCATTTATTTTATATTTAGCCATGATTATGATGACCAACACCAACACTGTTTTACTTTGGCACTTTGGCTAAGAAAAGTTGACTTAAAAGATTGTGAACCAAAATGCTTATAAGTTGTTTTATAAAAAATATATTCATTTTAAGTTATATTGTTGTAAACCAATCAGGTGGGTTGGTGTAAAGCTGCTGTTTTATTTAAAAATGTGTTCTGCTTTTGTGTTTACAGAAATGTTCTAATTTTGGAATAAAATATTAAGTGACCTTTTTGTCACTTGTAATGAAGCTTGCTTATTAGTGAAATTATTAATATCATGGAATGGTAATTATTGACTTTAGCCTGGATTGATGGCTCTCAATTAGGGCTGCTCGATTATGGAAAAAATCATAATCACTATTATTTTGGTCAATATTGAAATCACGATTATGTAACACGATTATTTCACATGACTTTGGGAATGTGTTGTATTTATTAAAAATACACCTTTCAACAATTCAATTGAAATTGTAACATTTGTTGTACTTTTTGAACTATTAAAATAAATAATATAACATATATTCAAATCAAAGTATAAAAGTATTTACGTAAAAATTATAACCACAAATAAATAAGATCAACAATATGGTTCGGCTAGATATGCTTTTCAGGTACGTCTAACATTAGTTTTCAGGTACAGAAATGTATCAAATGTAAAATAACATTGCATATTTGAGTGCATAAATTAAAGATGAATCCTATTAAACTTACAAAAGCTATTCAATCCGGATCGGATATGCGTCGTCTTTATCGACTATATTAAGTTTACTTAAGGCATATACAGACTAGGGCTGCTCGATTATGGAAAAAATCATAATCACGATTATTTTGGTCAATATTGAAATCATGATTATGTAACACGATTATTTCACATGACTTTGGGAATGTGTTGTATTTATTAAAAATACACCTTTCAACAATTCAATTGAAATTGTAACATTTGTTGTACTTTTTGAACTATTAAAATAAATAATATAACATATATTCAAATCAAAGTATAAAAGTATTCACGTAAAAATTATAACCACAAATAAATAAGATCAACAATATGGTTCAGCTAGATATGCTTTTCAGGTACGTCTAACATTAGTTTTCAGGTACAGAAATTTATCAAATGTAAAATAACATTGCATATTTGAGTGCATAAATTAAAGATGAATCCTATTAAACTTACAAAAGCTATTCAATCCGGATCGGATATGCGTCGTCTTTATCGACTATATTAAGTTTACTTAAGGCATATACAGACTATGTCTGCTAGGATACTCATCAAGATGGACATGTTGACATACGTTTTGTGTGAGTTTGTCCGTTCAAGAGCAAGACTTGAAAGAGAACTCAATGTTTGCGCGCTGTGAGACGTGTGCGCGCTCTCGGATGAGTGCAGAGAGACACATTTTCTCACAGCGTGCGCTCCTCTCATTCGCGTCTTTTGGCACTACACCCGGGTGATGACGGCGAGAATGACTGGTCATATTCGAAAATATGGCAGCACTCGCATGCATTGAACAAAGTTTACAAAGAGAGAATTATTTGAAAAATATGAAGGAAAAAAAGGACGTTTACACGGCACCCCTGCTCTCGTCAGTTTTTGTTTCTTTATTAGATTGTCATAGATCACTCTGTGTTTAATTTTCAAGTGGTTAAACAAATTCGTGATGTTCCCTTGCGTTGCAGCCACTACCATGCAGCAAATCTTGCACGTAGCATGTTTCTGCTCGTCGTCTGATTCCTCGAAGCCAAACTGTTCCCAGACAACGGAGTTGGTTTTGGCTTTTTTGCTCCCCAAACGCTGCTGTAACTGCCCTCCTTCTGACATCTTTACTCGCGCCGAGTTTTTAAATTCCAGTGGATGATATGCACACGAGTCACGAGACTCACGACCTGAGAGAGTTTGTGGCTTCGAGAGGGCGGATGTGCGCGTGCGCGTTTCATTCAGAACGCAAGACAAAATAAGAGTGTTCTTGCAAAACTGAACATGGCAAAATAATCTTTTTTTCTCGATTGTACTATTTTGGTGATCGTTGGGAGCCAAAATCGAAATCGAAATTCAATTCCGTGTAAACGTTTTTTCCTTCATATTTTTCAAATAATTCTCTCTTTGTAAACTTTGTTCAATGCATGCGAGTGCTGCCATATTTTCGAATATGACCAGTCATTCTCGCCGTCATCACCCGGGTGTAGTGCCAAAAGACGCGAATGAGAAGCCGCGCGCGCTGTGAGAAAATTTGTCTCCGTGCACTCATCCGAGAGCGCGCACACGTCTCACAGCGCGCAAATATTGAGTTCTCTTTCAAGTCTTGCTCTTGAACGGACAAACTCACATAAAACGTATGTCAACATGTCCATCTTGATGAGTATCCTAGCAGCCCTAGTCTGTATATGCCTTAAGTAAACTTTATACAGTCGAGAAAGACGACGCATATCCGAGCATTAGGTCTTAAAGGGGCAGTAGCATTAGGTCTTAAAGGGGCAGTAGCCTTTACTGCTGTCTGTTTAATGTCAAACAACAAAAGACAAGGACATCACTCACTGTTCTTGATTGTAAGTTTAATAGGATTAATCTTTAATTTATGCACTCAAATATGCAATGTTATTTTACATTTGATACATTTCTGTACCTGAAAACTAATGTTAGACATACCTGAAAAACCTGAAAAGCATATCTAGCCGAACCATATTGTTGATCTTATTTATTTGTGGTTATCATTTTTACTTGAATACTTTTATAATTTGATTTGAATATATGTTATATTATTTATTTTAATAGTTCAAAAAGTACAACAAATGTTACAATTTCAATTGAATTGTTGAAAGGTGTCTTTTTAATAAATGCAACACATTCCCAAAGTCATGTGAAATAATCGTGTTACATAATCGTGATTTCAATATTGACCAAAATAATCGTGATTATGATTTTTTCCATAATCGAGCAGCCCTATCTTCATAGTAATACAATCATTTTGTTCAGTTAGTTAGAGAATAAACACTACAATTAAAAACTGAACGTGTCTTTTCAATAAAGTGTGAGTGAGCTGAACGAAAGTCACAGACGCAGCAGAGTCAGATTTCATTCATCACGAAGAGAAGAGCAGAGCTGAGGTAACGTTAAAGCAGCACTAGGTAACTTTTCAACCTTCATAATATATTTTCAAAACTCTTGTGATGATACATCGACTTACAATAGGTTGAATGACACGTCTGCCATAGCCTGACGGGGTCTGTATCGTTTTTAATCGTACTTTTAAACTTCGGGTTTCGGGTAGTAACCCGAGAAAAAAAAAGAACTACAAAATTCGACTGCTTTACGGCATATACGTCACTTCCACCCCCACCCCCACTTCCTTAAATTCGGACGTGCGAGAAAAACTATAATTGTTTGCCAAATGTTATAGTCATGGCCGAAGCAGCACAGAAAAATAAGAAAGCAAAGGTTTTGTCGGAGGAAAGCAAAAAGAGGAAACGAGAAAGTGATGGGATTAAAGGCAGGACGAGGATCAACATTGGGCCAGCGTTTGCTCGTTGGCGTGAGCTGGAGGAGGAGGAGCTACATTCTTGCAAGTAAATACGTAATACATACAAAATCATATTTTAGGATACCTAACATGTCTGTGATATTGGGTTATTTGTCTTTCCTCAAGCTATAATGCAAATCGATTTTTCAAATTTGCAGATTCATCTATGGTAGCTTGATATTATAATATTGACGATATATGGTTATTACCTACCACTCAAACATTGAATTGAAGTATCATATAGATTCTGTAAAACGGTAACCAATAGACTAGGCTACTATAATGACGCTGGCTTGTAAACGTGAGCATCGCGATCATTTGGCGTTTGAAAAAAATAAAACCCATGAAATGATATTCATATGACATGCTGAAACATATGCCACTGTACCTGGGATGAAGACATTTCACACGCGACGCAAGCAGAACACCTGCATGTGAACTCCTGTAGTATTCAGGGCTATCATAGTTGGCATGTCAATAAATGCACGTGCGATGCATCCACTGATGTAGAATGACAGTTTACAACAGTAGTAGAGGACAATACTGTTTCACAACTGTAGGGGGAGCCCGAGAGCAAAAGTTACCTAGTGCTGCTTTAAGCGCCAGTCTGGCACGTTTTCAGATCGCATATGGAAGGGTTTTTCCTGCATTTAAATTTTTGTTCCGCCAAAGCCTAATTTGATGAGTTATTGTGATTTATGAGTGATGTAGTAGATGACTGCTGCGTTTGTAACTGAGTGACAGAGAGAACAATCAGAGCTCCTCCCTCGCTCGCACTCTCTGGGTCTTCAAAACAAGCACCGTCTTAGCTCTCTCTCATATTTCACTTATTAATCAAAAGGTCGGAAGACCGAATCCATGTTGTACGTGACACATTCAGACAATTTTTTCCTTGAATTACCGCTGGGTGTGAATTGCCCTCAAAAAATGTTGACTCTTCTCTGGCCAGCTGACATAAACCATACTTTCAATAAACGGGAAACAAATCCTATCCAGTTATGAAGTGTTTTCTGTGTGTTGGCAAATCTTTCGCGATGTTCAAACAGACGGGATTCACGGGTCTGCTAATGTCCGATTCGCCACCTAATGACTCCTTTGAACTGAATCATTTTAATGATCGGTTAGAACAACTGATCTGTCCAACACTGAACTCACGAATCAGTTTAATCATTTACTCTGAACACATCTGAAATGAGAACACAAGTGTGCTTACACAATTTAGCAAGAGTGGGTGTAAGAGTTAGTTTAAATTATCCACAGTCTTTCAGCTTATTTATGTTCATAATGTGTAGTAAAATAAATAGTCTATAAATAATTTAGTTTAGACTAGAGTGAGGTGAACCCAGAACAAAGTTGTTATTAGCTAGCTGATCATTTTATGAAATTGTATATGGCAGAATATTAGACTATTTGTTCACTTTTTTAATACTGCTTTTTAATATTGATATGATTATATACCAAAACAATTATCTGTAAACAGTGTAAAAATGAGGAACAAAAACAAACATCAAGGTATCAAAATAAGATAAGCAAAAATTACAAACTTTCTTTGAATTTATTTAAAATGTATTGTCAGTATTGCGCTAGCAGATCACGTGGGTAGGGTACTTTTTTACTGTGCGTGTGTGTGTGTGTGTGTGTGTGTGTGTGTGTGGGCATGTTTTTGTGAAATATCAGGACACAAATGTGTATAATGACATAGGTATTACAAAAAGAGGGTGAAATATGATGCTTTTTTCACTGAAAGTAAACTGCACAGTCTCCTGTGATGGGTAGGTTTAGGGGCAGTGTGTGTGTGTGTGTGTGTGTGTGTGTGTGTGTGTGTGTGTGTGTGTGTGTGTGTGTGTGTGTGTGTGTGTGTGTGTGTGTGTGTGTGTGTGTGTGTGTGTGTGTGTGTGATGGGTAGGTTTAGGGGCAGGGGCAGTGTAAGGGGATAGAAAATACGGTTTGTACGGTATAAAAACCATTACGCCTATGGAATGTCCCCACATTTCACAAAAACAAACGTGTGTGTGTGTGTGTGTGTGTGTGTGTGTGTGTGTGTGTGTGTGTGTGTGTGGGCATGTTTTTGTGAAATATCAGGACACAAATGTGTATAATGACATGGGTATGACATAGGTATTACAAAAAGAGGGTGAAATATGAGGACGTTCCCCATGTCCTCACTTTTCAAAATGCTTATAAATCACACAGAACAAGTTTTTTTTCACAGAAAGTGAACTGCCCAGTCTCCTGTGAGGGTTAGGTTTAGGGGCAGGGGCAGTGTAAGGGGATAGAAAATACGGTTTGTACAGTATAAAAACCATTACGCCTATGGAATGTCCTCACATTTCACAAAAACAAACATGTGTGTGTGTGTGTGTGTGTGTGTGTGTGTGTGTGTGTGTGTGTGTGTGTGTGTGTGTGTGTGTGTGTGTGTGTGTGTGTGTGTGTGTGTGGATGACCATGTCTGTCAGCCACCACCGAAGACCATTTTTGACCCAGGAAAAACCCTGATAATGGATTTACTGCATCATCATCAGTAGTAGATTTTAGAAGGCAGGCAGAAAATGATTGAAAATGGTTTGTTGTAGCTTGATGGATAGAATTAAAAGAGTGCATGTAAAGGGATAAGCAAGTTGACATTGTAATTATAAGGTAGCTCATATTTATACTGTATATAGTTTATATTTTGCTGTTGTTGTTATTCATCAGAACTTATAGAACTTAACTGAATATTTTCCAGTCTTGCTCAGTTATATTTATGAAGCTTACCACATCTATTAATACTATATAGATTTTTTTGTTTTGTTTTCGTTATTGTGTTTTCGTCCAAAGGACTTTAAGTTTCATATCTTAAGTTTGTATTTTTATACATTATATTTATCAGAACTTTAATATATTTTTATGCTCCTCTGTTCTGTTGTAACAATAAAACAAACAAGTTTATTTTTAAACTGCATTATTATATTATTTTAGAGAGGCTGGGGGATCATGAATAACTACAAATAAGGGAAATCTGTTTAAGTTTTTTACGTGTTTCTGTATATACAGTGAGGAAAATAAGTATTTGAACACCCTGCTATTTTGCAAGTTCTCCCACTTGGAAATTATGGAGGGGTCTGAAATTGTACACCTCCACAAGGCTGGAAAGGGATACGGGAAAATTGCCAAGCAACTTAAAAAAGGTCCACTGTTGGAGCAATCATTAGAAAATGGAAGAAGCTAAACATGACTGTCAATCTCCCTCGGACTGGGGCTCCATGCAAGATCTCACCTCGTGGGGTCTCAATGATCCTAAGAAAGGTGAGAAATCAGCCCAGAACTACACGGGAGGAGCTGGTCAATGACCTGAAAAGAGCTGGGACCACCGTTTCCAAGGTTACTGTTGGTAATACACTAAGACATGGTCATGGTTTGAAATCATGCATGGCACGGAAGGTTCCCCTGCTTAAACCAGCACATGTCCAGGCCCGGCTTAAGTTTGCCAATGACCATTTGGATGATCCAGAGGAGTCATGGGAGAAAGTCATGTGGTCAGATGAGACCAAAATAGAACTTTTTGGTCATAATTCCACTAAACGTGTTTGGAGGAAGAAGAATGATGAGTACCATCCCAAGAACACCATCCCTACTGTGAAGCATGGGGGTGGTAGCATCATGCTTTGGGGATGTTTTTCTGCACATGGGACAGGGCGACTGCACTGTATTAAGGAGAGGATGACCGGGGCCATGTATTGCGAGATTTTGGGGAACAACCTCCTTCCCACAGTTAGAGCATTGAAGATGGGTCGAGGCTGGGTCTTCCAACATGACAATGACCCGAAGCACACAGCCAGGATAACCAAGGAGTGGCTCTGTAAGAAGCATATCAAGGTTCTGGCGTGGCCTAGCCCGTCTCCAGACCTAAACCCAATAGAGAATCTTTGGAGGGAGCTCAAACTCAGGCCAGAAACCTGACTGATCTAGAGAAGATCTGTGTGGAGGAGTGGGCCAAAATCCCTCCTGCAGTGCAAACCTGGTGAAAAACTACAGGAACCCTTTGACCGCTGGAATTGCAAACTAAGGCTACTGTACCAAATATTAACATTGATATTTTTCAGGTGTTCAAATACTTATTTGCAGCTGTATCATACAAATAAATAGTTAAAAAATCATATATTGTGATTTCTGGATTTTTTTTTTAGATTATGTCTCTCACAGTGGACATGCACCTACGATGACAATTTCAGACCCTCCATGATTTCTAAGTGGGAGAACTTGCAAAATAGCAGGGTGTTCAAATACTTATTTTCCTCACTGTATGTATACAGTGATATAGATATATATATATATATACAACCCCAAATCAGAAAAAGTTGGGACAGTATGGAAAACGCAAAAAAAAAAAAAAAAAAAAAAAGTGATTTCTAAATTTACTTTGACTTGTATTTATTGCAGACAATATGAACACAAAATATTTCATGTTTTGTCTGGTCAACTTCATGTCATTTGTAAATATGCATCCTTTCCTGTCATTCAGACCTGCAACACATTTCAAAAAAAGTCGGGACAGTAAAGCATTTACCACTTTGTAATGTTGACATTCCTTTTCACAACACTTAAAAGACGTTTAGGGACTGAAAACACCAAGTGATGAAGTGTTTCAGGTGTAATTTTGTCCCATTCTTCCTGCAAACAAGTCTTAAGGTGGGCAACAGTACGGGGTCTTCGTTGTCCACATTCTCTATTGGAGACAGGTCGGGACTGCAGGCAGGCCAGTCAAGTACCCGAACCCTCTTCCTCCACAGCCAGGACTTTGTAATGTGTGCAGAATGTGGTTTTGCATTGTCTTGTTGAAATATGCATGGACGTCCCTGGAAAATATGTCTTCTTGAAGGCAGCATATTATGCTCCAAAATCTCTATGTACTTTTCAGCATTAATGGTGCCTTCACAGAAGTGCAAGTTACCTTTGCCAAGGGCACTGACACAACCCCATACCATGACAGACCCTGGCTTTTGGACTTGTTGCTGGTAACAGTCTAGATGATCCTTTTCTTCTTTGGTCCGGAGCACACGGCGTCCATTCCTCCCAAAAAATACCTGAAATACTGCTTCATCTGAGCACAGTACACGTTTCCACTGCGTGATGGTCCATCCCAGATGCCTCGAGCCCAGAGAAGTCGACGGCGCTTCTGGACACTGTTAACATAGGGCTTCCTTTTGGCACAGTACAGTTTTAACTGGCATTTGTGGATGTAACTACGTATTGTGGTACTTGACAAAGGTTTGCCAAAGTAGTCCTGAGCCCATGTGGTGATATCACTTATAGATGAATGACGATTCTTGATGCAGTGCCGCCTGAGGGATCGGAGATCACGGTTGTTCAGCTTAGGCTTGCGCCCTTGTCCTTTACGCACTGAAATTCCTCCAGATTTCTTGAATCTTTTAATTATGTTATGCACTGTTGAATGTGAAATATCCAAATCTCTTCCTATCTTTCTTTGAGGAACATTGTTTTTAAACATTTCAATAATTTTCTCACGTATTTGTTGGCAAACTGGCGATCCTCTGCCCATCTTTGCTCCTAAAGGATTAGACCTTTCATGGATGCTGCTTTTGTACCAAATCATAATTACAATCACCTGTTGACATCACCTGTTTCAAATCACATCATTATTTAACCATTTTACCTCATTACAAGCCCTAAATTACTACAGTCCCTAAACGTCTTTTAAGTGTTGTGAAAAGGAATGGCAACACTACAAAGTGGTAAATGCTTTACTGTCCCAACTTTTTTTGAAATGTGTTGCAGGTCTGAATGACAGGAAAGGATGCATATTTACAAATGACATGAAGTTGACCAGACAAAACATGAAATATTTTGTGTTCATATTGTCTGCAATGAAATACAAGTCAAAGTAAATTTAGAAATCACTTCTTTTTTTTAATTTATTTGCGTTTTCCATACTGTCCCAACTTTTTCTGATTTGGGGTTGTATATATATTCACACACACATCGGCCGATATGTCAGTATATCGGATTTTTAAATCACCAAATATTTGTATCGTATCGGCCTTAAAAATCCTTTATCGGTCGGGCTCTAATGTATTGTTTATCTACATGCTTGTTTATCTACAGGCATGCTAAACATGGTTCTGTGTTTGATTTGGCTACTATTCTAAAGCCAATGTTTAGTGTTCGTTTTGGGTTAATAGTTCTTGCGACAGATATTTGTCTATAATCGTTCTAAAAATACAAAAGTGCCATTCAGTAGCGATAGATCCGCAGTCTTTACTCTTGAGGACTGAACAGGTTCTGCTCGATCATCTTCACTAAAATGTTCTGGGTCTGATTCAGGCTCAAACTGGTATGGTTTTATTGACGCCATTGTTTCTAATACTGACCAAAGCACAGTCTACCGATAAAGGGAAGGGACGTGACGTTTCCGACAAACGTGCACTAGGCGGTTTGCGAGTCACAACACACTGAGCCAGCTAACCAATCTGAGCCCACTGCGTATTTTTGAGGGACTGGCTTCATAGAACCCAGAAACCATCAGACCGTTTTTTACTATTCAGCTCTATATCTGGAGATCCTCTTGTGTTCAAACGTTGGACGCGACGCAAACTCGATATGTTTTTAAAAAACCGCGCACGTTTACAGCGCATGTTCTCGAGACTCCGCCGCTATCAATAGTATCCAGCTGCACCCCCGCAGCACACCAGTTTCAGAACACCATCCACAGAACCGGAAGTGAGGGGCGGGGCTTAAACAGTCATTAGCCGCGTTTCCACCGAAATTACTCGGAACTATTTGTACCAGGAACTTTTTTCCCAGGAACTTTTTGTCCCCCAGACCTGCTACAATCTGCGTTTCCACCGCGGTCTAAAGTACCGGGGAGATTAGGCAAATTAGTCCGGTGACGTGGCAATGCGCGCGACTGCTTCTCCCAGTCACCGACGGACATGAATCACTTTTGCGTGATACTGTCTGCAACAATAACAAGTGGAGGAGATGCAAGCAGCGCTGCTTTTGCATACACATTACCAACACTGCTTATTTAAACGTGCACTTTCACCTGGTTTGACCATTTTAATGCAAAATGGGATGATGGGCAATCCAAAATCTGAATGTGTTGTAATAGCTCAATTCCAAAACAAAACATTTTCTATAAAAGGATAATGAGGTTTCAGTCATTCATGACAGATGTGTGAAAAGTTAATTGAATGAAAACAATAGACTGAATTAAGCAGTTGAAAGATTAGGTACTAGACTGCAAGTATTTTATTTTTTATCACAATAACATCTCTTAACATTCACAAAAAAAGTCACATGACTAGTATTACAATATGCTTCATTAAATGCATAATTTTAGAGACTTCTTCCTCAAATTTGAAATGAAGCAGGACCACACTTATGGCTTCACTTAAGTTGTGGTTATAAGTTATTATACTACATTCACATAGTTATACATTTAAAAATATAATATTTGGGTTTTCTAGATATGTTTATGTGCATATTCAGAAAGACTTGCGAGCAGCAGCCCTTTTATTTGCTTCCTACACTATATGAATACAATTAGAATGTGGTTGTATAGTTAGAATGTGGAAATTAAAGACACAGTGACATTTTACACATTTGACTTTATTTTAGACAGATTAGTTCTTACAAAATTAAAATAAGTGTGCAAAGACAAATTACTAGAACAATAAAATGAAAATATAAAATGTGAAAACAACAATATAAAAAAAAGTGTATTTTTCAGTAACCTGTCCAAGAGCTGTGCCAACACGTACATTATATAAAGTACAAATGTGGTAGAGCAAATGCTTCATTCAAGCGGCTGGTCATTGTGGCTACTTCTTGAACGACTGGACAAACTGTCCAAGAACAGACAGAAACCCGGTCTGAAAGTCCCTCTGCTGCCGTCAGCTTTCTTCCGCTTCTGACTGGTGGAATGCCAGCTCTTGCCTCCTCATCTCTCCTCGGCCTGGCTCTCCAGTAACAGCTGAATATATTGGTCTTGCTGTTCTTGTCCATGCTGCAGGACGGCCCGGTTAGCATCCTCCATGTCCCTCAGTGCATCAAGAAAGTCACAGTCCCTTTTCCTTTCTCTAAGTAGAAAAATTGCACTGAAATACATGGAAATTAATACACAAGGCAACCATGAAACAATAGAAACCATCAATTAATTATTTAAAGTGTTTTCACTACAAATAATGAACAATTGTTTGCCCAGCTTGAACAATGCCCAGTGTGCCATTTTTATCATGGGCAATTTCAGTTTACCATTAAAAACAACAAAACTACTCAAAACCATTAAGGATTACACATCAGTTTTTAAATATATACACATTTTGTCAGCTTTATACCTCTGCGTGTGTGTGTTTCGGCAGGAGACACGGGGTTAACGTACTGGTGACCGCGGGGGAAAACACGCTGGTCTCCGTTGCCTGCAATTCATTGGGGCCACTCGTTACACCTGGAAAAGCACGTTGAAAAAAGTTACTGCAACGTGTTTAATAGATGATACCAAGATGAGATATTTACCTTCAACCCACTCGGATTCCTGGATGGTTTCCAACAACGCACTAGCCGAGTCTTTCGTTACCGCTGTACCAGAAAAGGACGGTCTGTGTCCCAACAATACGCCGGTCGGAACCGCTCCGGTTGTTATCCTTTAATTTCTTGTAATCTTGTCTTAATTTCTTCAACTTCTCTCTGCACTGTTTTCCAGTGTGACTGGAACCGAGTCGATATCTTCAGGTAACGTTATACCTTTTCATTGCGGGTCACAGTTTCCAGTTCCCGCTGGATGTCCTCCTCCGCATATGCTCAATAAAGCCTGAGCCTCGTCGTCGGTCCATCGGTCGAATTTTTTGTTGAACTCCATTGTTGCAAAGAAAATATTTACTGAACGCAGAACCCACGAAACCCACCTCGCAAAAGACTTTTAAATATGGCGGTGGAAAAAAAAATGCTGCGAGAGCTCAACCAATCAGCATGTTCAGCGCCCAAGTCCCACCCCCGAAAGTTCGCGAACTTTTCAAAAGTACCACCTCGCAAGCAGGGCCGTTTGGAGGGGGAAATATTTACCCGGAACTTCATTTAGACCCTAGTTCCTGCGGTCGAAACACACCGAGTTCCCCCCCAAAGTTCCTGGTTCCGGGGGAAAGTTCCTGCGGTGGAAACGCGGCTATAGTTGCGCTATCCATATATGTAATTTTCTTTTGTTAAATATAAGCTGTTTTCACATGGATTTTGATCGGATCGATGTCTACAATATTTAACAACAATACTTTTAAATATATTCACTTTCTGTTCATATAATATGCATATCATGCAACATTTTAAAACATAGCCTATTGATCATGCTTAAATCAATGAATACAAAGACAGTAGTTTATACTTCATGGAAACAGGCTAAAACTATGGCCCAATGACGTGACATGCAATTTTGATGTCCAAACCTCTTTATGAAGTCAAAATAAGCAAATGTTTAATAAAAAGCACATTTATTGAATCTATTGATCTCTGTTTATCAAATGATATGAACATATATTTATATATAAATATATTTTACTAAATTATATATTTATTTATATATATTACAAAGTGTAAGAAGTATTAGACATTATAGTCACATAATGTCATACCGGATAACTGTCCGGACCTTAGAGTGACATACAAAAAAGCCAAACAAACTGTAAAAAAATCTAATAAACCCTAACATCTCTGCCACAGGCATTATTGTATGAGTCTTGAGAACAATATATTTAAATATTACAAAGAATATGAAATCCAGTTGATTGATATGCTTTGGAGCATTCGGTCCCAAAACTGGCTGTCAGCCAATGTCATTCGGGATAACAAGCAAACTGGAGCAATTTTATTGTGAATTTTATTTTGACACGATGTGAGACAGCATGTTACACAATCAGGAAGACCCTGAAGGACCCCCAAACAATGGTGAAATTTAAGTATGTCTTTCATAAAATGTGTTTAACTTATCTTTTTTCCTCACTAGCACACTATGTAGTAAAATCCTGTGTCATATGGGATAACGCTACAATAACATATATAATGTGGATTTTATGTAAATATGTTTATTTAGCATGAATTTTCATATTTGGAAGTTGAAGGTAAAGGTTGCAGATTTATATAGATAGCCAAAAATACTGCCTGATTAAGATTTAAACTGAGTTTTGTCATTCCGGATAACAATTTTGTCATACAAGATAGTTATTTTCTGTTAGCCCATAATGTCATTCGTTATCTTGGATGACATGTGTTTGACAATATATTCTTATACAGTTTTCAGCTTTAATTTATATAATTTCCATTCAAATTGTGATATTCCACTAAACAATGTTAATGATATGTTAATATTAGCAATTTATATAATTCATAATAATATTCAATTACGATTACATTTAATTATTGTCCAACCTGTCATATTGGGGAATCTGCCCCTTAAAGAACCATTAATAAGATTGTTCTTATTAAATATGTTGTTCAATTACATGCTTTTGTAAATTTGTTGTTCAAATAAATGCTGTTCAGTGAAATGAGTGAAGGTCGCCTACTTTAACCCTTTACATTATTTATGAATATTGATGTAGATGAATACTATGATCATCAATAAAATGGTTCAAGGTACTTTTCAGTACTAAATTAAACCTAATGTTGAAAAGTTGTGCTGTTTTGATATTCATAAACAGGAAAAATTGTTTAAATCTGGGAAGAAACCACACTAAGTTTGTGTGTAACAGTTTAAACACTGAAAACCACATCAGTATTTATTTACAGTGGAGCCCAATTAATTTCCTTGGAAAAACATTGCATAACATAAACATTAATTATTTATGAACATTATTATGTGTAAGTGTTGTAAAAATGACAATTCTTGTGTTAACTCATATGGTGTCATACCGAGTAACAATTTAAGTCAGACGGGATAAAGCTGTTTTTTTTCCATTGAAATGCATAATTTCACTTCATGGAGTTGAGGAAACAATAATAATATGATACCAAGTCCTGTAAAACATTTTCAGACATTTTGCATTTTAAATCACATTGCAGTGTTAAAATGTGAGTAAAGAAGAACTTGAACAAGTAGGGTCACGTTTAAAGAAATCACAATATAATGAGAATCTTTTTCTGAGCTCTACATATTGTTTACCGCATCACTTTATATATTCATTAGGTATTATTGATTTGAAAAGTTTTAATATAATAATATTTAGAAATGCATTAACGTTATCCCATATGACATTTTGACTTGTGTCGTCACATGATTCTCAGTTAAACTGCTTAAAATGCATTGTTTAAAATGTAGATTTTAGTAATAAGTAAAAAAAAACATCCCATAAAGATAATAACTACTTTGATGTGCAGTTTTAACCTATTTGAATTTTTTATAAGTTGAAAACCTTATTTGTCACAGGCCCAATTACACAGTTTTTATTTAAAAAAATATTAATAAATGTATAACATGTTGTAAAGTGTTTCCCATTTGACTATAGATATATTAGTATTATTTTGTTCACATTCATGTTGTTACAAATAATACTGACAGAAAATAGCCTATAAGATGTAATGTTAATGGACACAAACACTGTAGTTTATTGTTACTTTAACAATACTACAACTTTTTTTATTATTTTAAATATATTAGGCCTAATACATTTGTAGCATGTTATAAAGTGTTTCTGACTATATTCAATCGCATTATTTCGATTGAAAATAATAGACAGAGAATGTGACATTTCTATTTTTCAAATGTCAAATAAAAATAACCATTTAATACAAGGCCTTAAAGTGAAACATGTGTTTCTCTGAAAGAAAACAAATAGGACATATATAAAATATTTCTAAAATAATAGGTTTAAAACGAATTTAAACGGCACATAATACAAAAACATGCAAAAAAAGTTCTTAAAACACAAAAACTTGTGAATCTTAAGCCATATCATGGCATTTCTGCAGAAATACTTGAAAAGATGAAAGTTCTCATCCCTGAAAACAAAATTAATATGTTTTATTAATTAATAATGATTTAATATTAAGACAAATAATATCTTTTGACAAATGCAAAAAAAAAGGTTCAATGATAAAACGTGAAAGACGTGAACAGATTCAATACTCGTTCACATGTATAATGACAGAAATATCACACACAACTCAACATATTCTCCTTCATGCTTCTGTTCACATCTCACTGGCTTAAATGCATGTTTCTCTATGCTATGCTATTTTCATTTAACGTTACGTAAAAGCACCCGCATTTACAAAAAAGAGGTGTAAACACAGGCCAAGTCCGACATTTCTCAACGGGCCTAACTGTGACTGTCGAATACTTTCATTTCCGCATTATCACAAAACAACATCATAAAGATGGAAATAAACCTTTTTTTTTGTTTTTGTTAGAAAAAGCATTATTCATTTCTACAAAATTGATGTCCACAAAACGGTTTGTTTTAGTAATGCCTGGCTACTTGATCGTTTGTTATACTTCTACGACATGTTATACGTATGATTATGTTATAACATAATGATTATCACACTAACTCGCATGAAACCCGTCGATATTCCCCAGATAAGGTTAATGGTGTAAGTATTTAGCTCACCTGCAGGATTTCAGACGGTCAGGGTAAGAATCCAGAAGTCTGGCAAACACTTTCGCTTTGAGATCGCTGTAAACACTTCTTCTTCTTCTTCTTCCTCCTCTTCCTCCTCCTCTTCTTCTTCTTGATTTTTATCAAGGTTGGCATACAACTTCAAGGTGCATTACCGCCACCCGCTGGTTAGGAGTGTGGATCAAGATTGCAACACACCTTTTCCAAATACCTCCTATATTCTTTTATCTAGATCAGTCCTTTTCAGATATAGCATTAAAAATCAAAACATTCATCATACAAGTTCTTTTGCAATATGTTTGTCAAGTCAAACTTCATCTTAATTCTTTTCAAATTAAAAGCCAATATTCTCCTTTCATTTTTGTAGGCTAGGCTACTTTGGACATTTCAATATAACATGTTCCACAGTCTCTTCTTGATTACAGCGTTCACACTCTCCTGATGTTTCCCTATTTTATTCAAGTGCTGTATGTCCAAATCTAAGTATAATTGATTCTTCCTTTCTTTTTTTCCTTGTTATTCTACCTTTACCAACATTTCTTTGTATGTTAGAAAGCCATCTTCATGTTCTTTCTTCTTCCCATAGTTTCTGCCGTCTATTTTTCACTTGTTGTTTAATTTAAAAAATCATTTCAGTCTTCCTTTCACTCCTATATGAGTTGGTATCCAACAAAATATACCTTTAAACCCATCATCGGTAGCCTATAATGTCTGAAGGATATACATCAGATCTGCTCTCGGTATGACCACCCATACGGTAAAAAAAAAAAAACTTCTGGCCAAAACATATTTTAAATATATGCTAAATATATGCATGTTGTTACTGTGAAGCTCAATTAAATATATTTTTGAACTCGAAAATATATTTAATTTCAAGCTTCATTTACCGAAATATTTTTCAAAATGTATTTCAGGGTCAAGAAAATACATTTCCAACCATAAAGTAAAATGGCTGGAGAGCAAAAGCATTCATTAAAAAAAAAAAAAATTTTTAGAATTGCATTCTAAAAATAGTTACAGTAGAATAACAGGAATACAAATAAAACAGAGCCAAAGGTTTATTAAGAATTAGACAAGTCAGGTTTATTTATTTGCTTGTCACATTACAGAATACCTACTTATGTAGAACAGTTTTTCAGACATTAACTGTCATACAGCAGGACATTTAATGATAAGGCAGTAGGTGCGCTGTGAACCAGAACAACCACGATGCACAAAATACAAAACGGCTATGTACACTTTAATGTTTTTACATTAATTCACTATAAGGGATACAATATAACATGTTAATGGTAACCCAAAAAGTATTTAGATCATCAGTATAATTTTGTTTAAAATAAACAGAGCAAAAACAATGCACAACATATAACACTGCTAATATAGCATACATTTGACTTTTGCCATTAAATATATCCAATTAATTACATGTTTTTAAATGATAATGAAGACATATAGGCTTAGTGTTATTAGATTAGATTAGATTCAACTTTATTGTCATTACACAAGTACAAGTACAAGGCAACGAAATGCAGTTTAGGTCTAACCAGAAGTGCAATAGCAGCAAGTGCAGGATATACAACGTTTGCATAAGTGCAGGACATGGATATGTACTGAGTATATATAAATATATCTATAAATAGAGAGATGGTTATTACTATAAACAGAATTTACAGGTGAATATGTACAGTGAATAATATACAGATGGTTATTACTATAAACAGAATTTACAGGTGGATATGTACTATGAATATAATATAATATACAGATGGCTATTACTATAAACAGAATTTTACAGATAGAGGTATACAATGATATGTTAGGCTAAAATGAGGAATATGGCAGTAGATTAAGGTAGTGCAATAAATTATGGACAGAGCTATCCGAAAAAAAGTGTAAAAGTGCAGTGGAAAGTAATTGCATATTACAGTTAGAAGTACGGTGCAAAATACAAATGTAAACAGTTGGTACTGTAAAAACAGTCGGCAGTGCAAATGAGCATAATCCAGTTACGGTGTGGTAGTGCAAAATGCATAAGTAAACAGTTGTGACTGTAATAAACAGTCGGTAGTGCAAATAACAAAGTGAAGGCGGATGTGAGGTAGGAGAGTTATCAGTATATGAGGGAAGTGGATCAACGGGGGTTTGAGTTCAGTAAAGAGACAGCTCTGGTGAAAAAACTGTTCTTTAGTCTGCTGGTCCTGGTCCGGTGGATCCTGAAACGCCTGCCGGAGGGCAGGAGAGAAAACAGTCTGTGGGCTGGGTGAGAGGAGTCCTTGAGGATGCTGCGAGCTCGATGCAGACAGCGTTTCCTCTGGATGTGCTCGATGGCAGGTAGTGGAGTCCCTGTGATGCGCTGGGCAGTTTTCACCACCCGCTGCAGTGCCTTGCGCTCCGCAGCAGAGCAGCTCCCATACCACACTGCCACACAGTTGGTCAGGATGCTTTCTATTGCGCAGCGGTAGAAGTTCACCAGGATAGCCGAGGAGAGCTGATTCTTCCTCAGTGTCCTCAGGAAGAAGAGGCGCTGGTGAGCCTTCTTGACCAGGCTGGAGGTGTTGGTCGTCCACGACATGTCCGCCGAGATGTGGATCCCCAGGAACTTGAAACTGGAGACACGCTCAACAGCCATTCCATTGATGTGGATGGTGTCGTGTGTGCCTCTTGACTCCTTCCTGAAGTCCACGATGAGCTCCTTCGTTTTGGTGGTGTTGAGGAGCAGGTTATTATCAGTGCACCATGTGGCCAGGTGCTGGATCTCCTCCCTATAGGCAGTCTCATCGTTGTTGCTGATGAGACCAATCACCGTAGTGTCGTCCGCAAACTTGACGATGGAATTAGTTAATTATAAACATAAGCATAACAAAATAAACTGAAAAAGTAAAAATTATTTACATAAATTGCTTTAAAATCAGTGTACCACGGCCCGGACGAAAACCACACTGTTCCTCCTGAATCCGAGGTTCCACTATCGGCCGTATTCTCCTCTCCAGTACCCTGGCATAGACTTTCCTGGGGAGGCTGAGAAGTGTGATCCCCCTATAGTTGGAACACACCCTCCGGTCCCCCTTCTTAAAAAGAGGGACCACCACCCCGGTCTGCCATCCCAGAGGCACTGTCCCCGACCGCCATGCGATGTTGCAGAGGCGTGTCAGCCAAGACAGCCCCACAACATCCAGAGACTTGAGGTACTCAGGGCGGATCTCATCCACCCCCGGTGCCTTGCCACGAGGAGCTTTTTAACCACCTCGGTGACTTCAGTCCGGGTGATGGACGAGTCCTCCTCTGAGCCCCCAGCCTCTGCTTCCTCAATGGAAGACATGTCGGTGGGATTGAGGAGATCCTCGAAGTATTCCTTCCACCGTCCGACAACATCCCCAGTCGAGGTCAACAGCCGCCCATCGCCACTGTAAACAGCGTTGGTAGGGCAATGCTTCCCCCTCCTGAGGCGCCGGACGGTTTGCCAGAATCTCTTCGAGGCTAGCCGATAGTCCTTTTCCATGGCCTCACCGAACTCCTCCCAGGCCCGAGTTTTTGCCTCCACAACCACCCGGGCTACAGTCCGCTTGGCCTGCCGGTACCTGTCAGCTGCCTCAGGAGTCCCACAAGCCAACCAGGCCCGATAGGACTCCTTCTTCAGCTTGACGGCATCCCTTACTTCCGGTGTCCACCATATGCTCGGGGAGTATGGGGTCCGGGGTCCTTTGCTGAGGGCTGTCTGGTCCCTGTATGACCGAAGCAGGAGTTTGGTCCGCATTGCCGGCAGTAAGTCAGACCTGTTTCCGGTGCATGTTGGACTCCGGCAGGGCTGCCCTTTGTCGCCGGTTCTGTTCATAATTATTATGGACAGAATTTCTAGGCGCAGCCAGGGGCCGGAGGGTGTCAGGTTTGGGGACCATACGATTTCGTCTCTGCTCTTTGCGGATGACGTTGTCGTGTTGGCCCCTTCTAACCAGGACTTTCAGCATGCACTGGGACGGTTTGCAGCCGAGTGTGAAGCAGCTGGGATGGGGATCAGCACCTCCAAATCCGAGACCATGGTCCTCAGTCGGAAAAGGGTGGATTGCCCACTTCAGGTTGGTGGAGAGTTCCTGCCTCAAGTGGAGGAGTTCAGGTATCTTGGGGTCTTGTTCACGAGTGAGGGGAGGATGGAACGGGAGATTGACAGACGGATCGGTGCAGCTTCTGCAGCAATGCGGTCGATGTACCGGTCTGTCGTGGTGAAGAAAGAGCTAAGCCGTAAGGCGAAGCTCTCGATTTACCGGTCAATCTACGTTCCTACTCTCACCTATGGTCATGAGCTTTGGGTCATGACCGAAAGGACAAGATCCCGGATAAAGGCGGCTTAAATGAGCTTTCTCCGTAGGGTGGCTGGGCGCTCCCTTAGAGATAGGGTGAGAAGCTCAGTCACTCGGGAGGAACTCGAAATAGAGCCGCTGCTCCTCCACATCGAGAGGGGCCAGCTGAGGTGGCTCGGGCATCTATTCCGGATGCCTCCTGAGCGCCTTCCCGGGAAGGTGTTTCGGGCATGTCCAACCGGGAGGAGGCCCTGGGGAAAGCCAAGGACGCGCTGGAGGGCTAATGTCTCCCGGCTGGCCTGGGAACGCCTCGGTGTCCCCCCGGAAGAGCTGGAGGAAGTGTCTAGGGAGAGGGAAGTCTGGGCATCTCTGCTTAGACTGCTGCCCCCGCGACCCGGCGGAAGAAGATGGATGGATGGATGGCTTTAAAATCACTTTGCAAAAATATTATTTCCCACTGCTTTTGTAATATACACATAGCTTTTTTGGCATTAATTCATCGCCGAAGTTTAAATTATAAATATACACTTATTACAAACTTTATAAAAACATTGTACACGGACACTAAGATCAAATTGAATAATGTAACTTAGGCCTCTCTTAGCTTCTTTTGACATCTCATCTCATTTCAGGAATTCAGACTGATTAATATTTCAAAAAATGTAATCAACTTTGAGTTTTTCAGTGTGAATGATCAGGCATTTGCATTTGATTGCTGAAGCAGGAATAGCTGTAAGATGTCCAAGTTTTTTTGAGACTGGTTCAAAGTAACTTGGATTTGAGGCACAGAGACTATACTTTGCTCGGTCGTGGAATCTTCCAATGGCATAACACATCTCCTCATTTTCAGTTTGACAAATCAAGAATCTTTTAATCCTAAAAAAGTTTTGATCGTCATCATTCAACATAACAGTGAAGGAATTGCGTTTAGATACCCGACTGTAATCTTCTGAGTGAACCACCTCGCCATTTGTAATGATTCGTTGAAAGTACTTTACCCTACCTCTTTGTACCCCATAACGACTCAGTGCCATATAGTCGATTCTTCTGAGTAATCGCACTTTAGGACGATCTAACAGACAAAATCTGTTAGAAGTGCCTCAGACTAAGTAATCTGGTCTCTGGTTATAAACACCTCACTTCTCTGCGACTCCGCGACTTCCTTCTGGTGCGACCCGAACCAGACTAAAATACTCTGAATATTATTATATGTTTATATGTGTACCATAGTGATTCAGGATAAGACACAAACATGGTTTGGAAATTGGATTCATGATGTATGCACTAGTTATATTAATTTAGTACATTTTGAGCTCAAGAAAAATACCTAGTGTTGCTATTAAGGCAAACAAAAATAAATAAAGACAATTGTGCATGCCTTCTGTACCCTATTCAAATGTTCATGTATCATGTATTGTATTGTCTTTTTTAGGGGGGAAAGAGTAAAACTGACGGTAGTGCTGAAACAAGGAAACCATGGCAGCCATATATGGTAAATCAAGACTTGCGGTACATCCAAAATCTCTGCATAAGTAGTAGGTCATCAGGATACTTTTGGCCTACTGTTTTTTTTTTTAAATACTATAAATTCGGACATACTACTCTGTTTTTTACTTTATAGTAGAGAAGTATTTGATTTTGGACGCAGAGTGAGGAAAATTTCCTAGAAAATGTCAAAAATTGTCCTCATTTACTCACCCTCATGTAATTCCAAACCTGTAAGACTTGTGTTCATCAACAAAACACACATGAAGATATTTTTATTAAATCTAAAAGCTTTCTGTCCCTCATTTGACACCCTACATAACTACCACTTTGTTGCTTCAAAAAGTTCATAAAAAGATTGTAAAGTGAATTCATATGAATTGAATAATTTAGTCCAAATTTTCTATAGAGACTTGATTGCTTTATATGATCTGTGTCAGTATAGTTTAATTTAACACCACAATGTGGAGGTAAGTTGTAAATGTAAGTTGGTAGTTGTTGGACTGTAAATGGAGGGACAGAAATCTCTTAATTTTTTATTAAAATATCTGCAATTGTGTCTCAAAGATGAACAAGAGTCTTATTGGTCCGAGTGTGCGTAATTAATGACAAAATGTAAATTTTTGAGTGAACTAACTATTTAAACATAGCTATGATTTTTTGTTTTTCTCTTACAGTGGCAGTCAAGAAGAGGTTTCCCAATGTGTCCAGGGGAGCTTTGGGTATTGCAGTGAATTCCAAGCTTGGGGAACTGAGACTTCTTGAGAAAAAAAAAAGCAAATTTTGTAATATATTGTTTTTTGTTGTTGTTTCAATTTAATGTTCCGTACTTGATTCAAATGTGTTATATGTTCACATTTTAGACATCAAATAAAGATTTTATTCAAATGTTACATTGTGAATGTATTTTCCTGGACTGAAATATATGGAGGGCAAAATATATTTTAAAAATGGCCAAAAGATATATTGGTAGAAAATATATTTTCACATATATTTCAAATATACAAAAAATGGCCAAAAAATATATTTTCAAAAATATATTTTAAAATATATGTAAATATATTTTTTGGCCATTTTTTGTATATTTTGAAATATATGTTAAAATATATTTTAAAATATATTTTTTTTACCGTATGGGCACTTTCTATTGTAATCAATGATGAACTTGAGTCAGAACATATAAGTGCTCTCAAAGGTCTATAATGCCAATAAGATTGCAATAATTTCTCCAGTGTATACTGATAGATTGTCTGATATTCTTTTGTTAACTTTGACATTGAAATCTAGTACTGTGAATCCCACACCTACTCTATTTTCTATATCTTTTGATGCATCTGAATAAATCAAGACATATTCGAGCATTATATCTATCCCCCAATATGTCTGGAGACATGGAGTAGGGTCAGACATGATTTTGACCACTTCGTTTTCTAGAAAGTCTTTCTTTAAAGTGAATTTAGTTTTGTATAAATTGTATTTTAATTTTGATCAATATTTAATCACCTATTTGCCTGTATATTTAATAAATAAGAAGCAAACCAAGATCGTCTGGAATGGATTGACGTGCGTAATTGGCCTGTTTCCGCGGGTTTTGAGTAAGGCTGAAACTATAGTGTCGTTCTGTTTTTAATAGCCTACATTTCTTGAATATATGTCTTAATTACAGTAGATCAGACCACAACCTCAGAAAGTTACTATGACTGATTTCGAAGCAATTGATGGTAAAATTTTAGAAGAAACGGTACAGCACCTTAAAACTTCAACCTGCGCCCTTGACACACTCCCCACTTCTTTTTTCAAAAGTGTGTTTAACTGTTTAGAAGCAGATCTCCTAGAAGTGGTAAACTCCTCACTTCTTTCTGGGACTTTTCCAAACTCCCTTAAAACCGCAGTAGTTAAGCCTCTCCTGAAAAAGAGAAACCTGGATAACTCCATACTGAGCAACTACAGACCAATCTCAAATCTCCCCTTCATAGGCAAGATCATTGAAAAAGTTGTTTTCAGTCAGCTGACCATAAGTCTGAGTGGACATCCATGACATGCGGAGTCCCACAAGGGTCAATTCTTGCACCACTCCTATTCAACCTGTATATGCTGCCACTGAGCCAAATAAGGAAAAATAACAAAATGGCTTACCACAGCTATGCTGACGACACCCAGATCTACTTAGCCCTATCACCTAATGACTACAGCCCCATTGACTCTCTATGTTGCATTGATAAAGTTAACAGTTGGATGTGACAAAACTTTCTTCAGTTAAACAAAGACAAAACTGAAATCACTACATTTGGAAACAAAGATGAAATTCTCAAGGTAGCGCATATCTTGAGGCTAAAGGTCTAATAACAAAAAATCAAGTCCGGAATCTTGGTGTGATTTTGCAGTCAGACCTGAGTTTCAGTAGTCATGTCAAAGCAATAACTAAATCACCTTACTATCATCTGATTAAGTACAAACCCAACATATCACTCAGATCATCAGGATCAAGTCAGTTAGAAATACCAAGGGTTCACCCAAAGCAAGGAGAGTCTGCTTTTAGCTATTATGCCAGCCGTAGCTGGAACCAGCTTCCTGAACAGATCAGATGTGCTCCAACAGTAGCCACTTTCAAATACAGACTCAAAACACATCTTATTTTTATATTTCTTTATAAAATAAAAATAAAAAGATATATAGTATAACAGTTATAATAGGAATTAAAAGTAATAAAAAATAAAGATGAAATCCCCCATCTGTGGAGTGGAGAGAGAAAATGTCAGGTAACTGTGCGTTTAGACAGTACCCTTACAGACAAATCTTCTTGACCTAACTTGAGGGCGTTCTCTAGATGTTTTACCCGCCAGAGCAGATCTAAACGGGTCTTCCTCGCACCGGAGGGAGTCCTCAAAAAAATAAAAAAATAAAATAAATATTTGTCAGGTAATGCATAAGTTAAGGTGCAATCAGTCGGACGTACAGTGGCACTGTGCTCATTAAGTAAATGCATTGCCGACTGATTGCACCTTATCTTATGCATTTACTGAATGAGCTCTGTGCTTTGTCCGAACTGCTTGCACTTTAATTATGTTTCAATTTAACCCTGTTTTATTTTTATTTTTAATTATATTATTTAATTATATATTATAATATATTTGATTATATATTATAATATATTTAATTATATATTATGATATATTTAATTATATATTATATTTAATTATATTATTTTTTATTTTGTTAAGGCTGTCTGGGTGGAAGAGGTTGAGAGACGGGGGAGCGATAAATCAAAATCCCTCCAGCGTGAGGACGATCCGTTTAGATCTGCTCTGACGGATAGATCTGTATAGCCTTGGTGGTAAGAGGAAGGACCGTGTAGATCCGCTCTGACGGTCGAACAAAGTAGAGATAGCCCTGGTGTTCCTGTCCAGGAAGATTTGTCTGTAAGGGCAATGTTTAAATGCACAGTTACCTGACAAATATATTTATTTATCTTTTTTTTTTTTTAAGTACTCCCTCCGGTGCGAGGAAGACCTGTTTAGATCTGCTCTGATGGGTAAAACATCTAGAGAACGCCCTACAGTTAGGCCAAGAAGATTTGTCTGTAAGGGTACTGTATAAACGCACAGTTACCTGACAAATATTTTTAAAGTAAACCAGACTCTCCATTTTCTTCCACCCCAGATAAGGGATTTCATCTTTATTTTTTATTTCTTTTAATTCATATTTTAACTGTTATACTATATATATTTTAATTTTATTCACTTACGAATATTTTAACTTAATTTCTGTGTAAAGCACTTTGAATTGCCACTGTGTATGAAATGTGCTATACAAATAAACTTGCCTTGCCTATAGATAGTTATAATATTTGTGGCTGCACCGGGGTCCGTCATTACTACGTTAAAGTTACACCACTGAGGCTAATCATGAGTGGTCAATGGCACCTGCTACCCATGGCTATCTGTTAAGAACTGTAGGCTACATCAATAAATTACAACAATTTCGTGCTATGAGCACTGCCACTGATGCAGTGGAAGAGCCTATATTACGCTGAGCTTGCTTCTGCTGTTCAAACATGGAAGTGTGACAAAGGCACATAGGCCATATAAATTCTCTAATGTGGATAGAGGCATATTTTTGTACACATCACTGTACAACACATGTCTTTATTAGGAGAAAATATATGTTGTTTTAACAACATAGCATTTCGTTATTACGACATAATTGAGTGGAAAAAATAATATGCATGTGGCAGAAATGTGTCACCATACTTGCATGCTTGGACCATAGAAGCTAAACTAAACATTTCATATTTGACAGCTGTTTTAGGATAGAAATGTTAAACAATGAAAATACTATCAGCCAGATCTCAGCTTTAGGAGGGGAAGAGACAGGGCAAGAGAAGGAGACCTGAGAGAAAAAGAAAGAATGAAAGAGTGATGGAAATGAGAATGAGAGAGTGATGAAATGAGGAGAGAGCAAGTATGACAGATGATCTACTGCCCACTAACATGATTGTTTTGAAAGCTATTTATTATAAAAAAATTTAGCCTTCAAACATTTTAAAATGCACATATATAGATCAGAGAAATCAACATTTTCTTGGGGGATCATTGTAACCTCTACCAGAGGGTAAAGTCTGCCCAGATGAAAAACAAAAGAAACAGAAGGCGAGAAGAAAGACACCGGTCAAATGAACTGGTAGTCCCACGAGTCTTTATAAGTGGTTAGCATTTGCACAAAAGAGCACACTCTTCCCATACATGTAAAAAGAGTGAGAGGAAAATGGAAAGAAAACACTCTGAAAAATGTTACAATTCAAAGGGGAAAAGTAACATTATAAAGCTGAAACATCAGTCGGCTGTGGAGCAGTCATCTCTCTCGTCACGCTCACACTCAAAATGCGTGCGTGCTCACATAAGAACAGTGTGCATAGAAGAGGTTATCTTAGAGGCACATCAACATTAACATCAAGGTGGCCGTTACACCATGATCCCCGAAATCCCCAAAATACCTCAAATTTGGGACCTCACAGGTTTTAAAACTCCTTAAGGCAGTTGCATGCCCAAAAGTTGTTGCTGTTTCTGGAAACCTGTTTGCTTTGTCCTCATATCTGGAGTTAATGTGTTGCAGTCTGGAATATTTATTTATAGGCGTACTTAATATTAAAATTGAAAATTCAGACAGTATATACTCATTGTATCTCTGTGCTTTGAAGATTTAGTTTTTTAAAATACGAATTATTTATGTGGTAGAAAACGTTGTGGCACCAAGATTGGCTACTATGAGGGCCTCTGGGTTTGTTATAGCCCCAGGGCCCTACATGTTCTTAAAGGGTTAGTTCATCCAAAAATGAAAATTCTGTCATTAATTACTCACCCTCATGTCGTTGGACACCCGTAAGACCTCCGTTCATATTCGGAACACAAATGAAGATATTTTAGTTGAAAGCTGATGGCTGAGAAAGGCTTCAGACAGGCCTCCATTGGCATTCAGTACATTGACACTTCCAAGATCCATGAAAGGCACTTAAAACGTCGTTACAAAGTCTATCTCACCTCAGTGGCTCTACAATAATCTTACAATGCGACGACAATAGTTTTTGTGCGCAAAAAAAAATCAAAATAACACCTTTTTCCAACTTGTTCTCGACTTCCGTATATGCCTCCACGACGCATGCGCGAGAATATGACGTAGCGCCGGTGTTCGGGAATCCATGAAATACACTCAAAATTGTCAGAATAAGTCTCGGAGCCAGATGCAAGTTCACAAAGTTTAATTAGAGGAGTAAAGAGAGGGTCAGATACAGCACAAAAGTCACAGTCCGAGGAACAACGACCTTATACGGCGTCCAGCGACGTAATCCACTCTGGTCGGAGACCGGAAAGAAATCCTCACTCGACAGGTGACTGCCGATAGCGTCCATATACTGGACAGGAGGAAAACCAAAGCCTAATAGAAAAGGCAGCTCACCGAACTTGGATGAGACTGGATCTCGCCTAAAAACGAAGCGCACCAGTAACACCCGAAACCAGAGTACAGTTCACTCGAAGTCAAGTTCGCAAATCCACAGGCGTGTGAACTCTGGGCTAAGACGAGCCTCCAGATGCCTGCGACCGAACCTGAAGAACTGAGAATAAACAGGAAGAACAACCGACTTGGACTAGGACAGCGTGACTGAGACCAACCCAGACAATGAGCGCACGACGAGAGACAGGACAACGTGCACTAAAAAGGAAACAGCTGATGAGACACGACAGGTGAACAATTACCAAAACGAGAGGGAGGAGCTAGTGAACCCGTGAGGAACCACCACCAACAGGTAAGAAATACATACACACACAATATATCACCCAGGAGTCCTGACAAAAATAGCCCCATTTTGAGCACTACGCCGAGACCTAAAGCACGATCAATGTAGAATCCAACAGCTGAGATACGCGCGGCTTCCTCTGCTCGTAAACAAATCGCTTCTGGGTCATATGTCCGAACGCCGGATCTGCGTCATATTCTCGCGCATGCGTCGTGGAGGCATACACGGAAGTCGAGAACAAGTTGGATAAAGGTGTTATTTTGATTTTTTTTTGCGCACAAAAACTATTGTCGTCGTATCGTAAGATTATTGTAGAGCCACTGTGGTGAGATAGACTTTGTAACGACGTTTTAAGTGCCTTTCATGGATCTTGGAAGTGTCAATGTACTGAATGCCAATGGAGGCCTGTCTGAAGCCTTTCTCAGCATCAGCTTTACACTAAAATATCTTCATTTGTGTTCCGAATATGAACGGAGGACTTACGGGTATCCAACGACATGAGGGTGAGTAATTAATGACAGAATTTTCATTTTTGGGTGAACTAACCCTTTAAAGGGTTACTTCAGCGATTAACATTAGGCTTTGTATCAGTAGAAACCCGGTAGTATATTCAAATTATGGTACTTTCCCCCCTCATATCCCCCTGAGATGAGAGAATTATGCATTTTATTTCTGGAAAAAATCCTCCAATGACGCAAATATCGTCATTTTGCGTCATTGGAGGATTTTTTGGCCAGAGGCTAAAGACTACAGCCAGTAGTAGAGCTAGTTCTGCATGTTTTCAACCCGTCCACAGGGGAGAGATCTCACACACAGGATGTAAATGTGCACAGCCGCTCCCGCACGGTTCGTGCATTCATGACGGAGCAGTGCAGAGCAAAGTGAGTGTTTCAACTTTTCAATGAATTCCTTTGAAAGTTTAGCTTCCACATGCAATCTGATAACGCCTCAGACTGGACATGCGCCGAGAATGACAGCCGCTCTTACCTCAGCTCTGCTCAGCTCTTCTCTTGTGATGAATGAAATCTGACACTGCGCGTCTGTGCCGTGACTTTCGTTCGGCTCACTCACACTTTATTGAAAAGACATGTTCAGTTTTTAATTGTGGTGTCTCTAACTGAACTAAATGATTTTATTACTATGAATATCAAAACGACGGTGGGGTGGAGCCGCAGTGGACAAGTGATAACCAATAGCCGTGGCTTTGGAAGTGGCCTCGTAGGGCAGCGAAACAAGTGCATTCTGGGAGTCTTTCATCCACATGAGACAAAAATACATTTTCTGCCTTTTCTCAGTCTAGAAGGCACCAAATTCAAAAATAATTTCACATTTCTACTACATAAATGACCCAGTTTAAATACACATTCATCTTCCAAGCGCTGAAGTGCCCCTTTAATCCGGGCCTGAATACGAGGTGTTCAGTCCCCACCGTTATTATATCTGGAATAACCAAGATATCTGTTATAAAAATAAATCTATATATTTTTTCCTGTCTTTTAGTTTCTCAGCTTCTAAATAATAATGGTGATTTGCTTTCTCATTCTGAGTTCTTAACAAAATATTGTCTTCCTGTCACCCCACGTGACTTTGCCATAGTTATGGACGCCATTTCCAGTGTAGCTATTGTACTTTTAAAAAACTCTGTCTTTACCCTCTGTTATTTTCTTGACTAATCCCTGTGAAACACCGACAGGAAAGATTTGCTTTGCATGCAGTCCTTCTCTCAGGAACAGAAAGATTCAAAATCTCTTTCAGAATGATATAACTGTGATGTTCATTGAATAAACACCCTCAAGATATCATTGTATGAACTGGCGTGTAGCCTCTTTATTTCTTCACACCCCCAACCTCAACATGAGCTTAGCTCCTTCTATAACTTTCTTATCTGCCCATTGTCCGTTTGGTATATTACTGCCATCTAGGGGACAATGATATGAACAACCACTAATCGCCACATCCCCTTTCCTTTAGGAAAAAAGTATAAACTGAAGTGCATAAAACAACAATAGCAAAATAACACAATTATCTAATTTTCACTAAACATAGTAAATTCAAAACAATTCATCTCTTTGGCATATTTCAAATGTAACTGGGCATAGTAATTTACAAATTCAGTCTATCAGGTTTCTTTATAATACGTGATGATCTTCTCAGTATAGGAGAGTCTACTCTGTCTCGTCTCAGAGGAACACCATCTGCCACACTGAGCTCAGCTCTAACATTGGAGAATTGTGGACATGAACTTCTGACCCAGGGATTGTTCAGAATTTCAATTACAGCCTGGAGAACTGGATCTTTTGCTGTCTCCTCATCTATTTGCTTGAGCTTCCAATCAGATACTGGAAGAGATCAACAACAAGATTCACATGCACTTTCACCTCATCTTCCGTGGAACTCACATCTGTGGATTTGCATGTTAGTGGTGCACGAGATAATGCATCTGCTAGGACTATGTATTTTCCTGGAGTGGAGACTGATTCAAAGTCATACCGTTGCAGTCTCATCATTAGACGCTGAATGCGTGGAGACATCTCATTCAGATTTTTTTTGATGATTACAATTAAAGGCTTATGATCCGTTTCTGCTGTGAATGATGGTAAGCCATAGACATAGTTGTGAAATTTCTCAAATCCGAAGATGAGCCCAAGGCATTCTTTTTTGATCTGACCATATCTGCATTCAGATTGCGTCATCGCCCTAGAGGCATAGATTATCGGTTTCCAGCCATCAGCATCTGCTTGGAGTAAGACTGCGCCTAGACCATCCTTGGACGCGTCTGTGGAGATTTTGATACTCCTAGAGCAGGGTTCCTCAAATCTTACCCTGGAGGTCCAATGCGCTGCAGAGTTTAGCTCCAACCCTAATCAAACTCACCTACCTGTAGTTCCCTTTCGAAAGGGAACTCTCGCTGCGTCTAGCTGACGCTATGGGGAACGCCCTCGGCGTGACTGGTGTCTGAAGCTACTATCGAATCACGGCAAAGTCTTTGACCGACGTCAGCCCATGACGTCATCAACGTGCGACCCGGAAGTATAAAAGGGCGCCGTGCCAACACATACACATCTTTCTCGTCTTCAGGGACTGTCTGTTTGAACTGCTATACGAGTTAAGGTAAAACAAATTCAATTATTAATACACACGAGTGTGTATTTACTGCCTGGGATCAAGAGCATGCACAGTCAAGTTCATTTGAAGTTGTTTGTGTGTGAGTGTGAGCGGTTTTCAATCTGAGATCGCTCCACTCTAGTCTGGCTTTTTTCCTGAGGGAAGAAAGTTTGGCATCTGGGACTGGATGATGCTGTCCCGCTTAAGCTGAGGCTGAGCGTTGGCATACATCATGGGTTCTCAGATGCAGCTCGCCGATCGTCGCGACGATCTGGCGGCTAATGAGACTAAACAGCAAGTGCTCTTAGGGATGGCTGGTGAGAGTGGTATGAATCCTCTCAGCCACCTTGACCGTGTATGCTGAGCTGATGAATGTTATGGAACGTGCTGCGGGCAGGCTGCTGCTGCCATGTTGGCGCGTTAGAGGAGAGATCGCTCGTGATAGATTGCACGATCGATTTCTCCTTGGCCATAAACCATCAGCTCAGATGAGCCTTCCATTCCTTCTTGATCTTCTTACAGAGATCGAGAGGGCATGGAAGAATCCATATTCTACCCAATGTTCATCGACATCAGCGTTTTAACTTCGCTGATGTCGAGGGGATAGGGGAATATGGATATGTGTTGAGGCTACCGACTGGCGAGGAAAGTTTGCGAACTTTTCTCGCATTTCGTGGGCATCAACACTGAGAGCTCAAACTCTGCCTCTCTAAATCACGTTGTGCTTTAATGGCAGGGGCATACACGGCAGCGGGTCAGGCTGGTGCTGCTTTTCACACCATGGCGGTGTTTCAGGCGTACCAGGCGGACCTGCTGGAGGATCTCGACCAGGGGGCCGGGCTGTCCCCTGAGGCGGTTGCTGAGCTGCGCCGCACCACAGATCTGTCTCTCCGGGCCACCAAGCAGACTGCTGCTGCTATCGGCCGTTCTATGGTGGCTATGGTGGTTACGGAGAGGCATCTGTGGTTGGGCCTGGCTGATATCGGGGAGAAAGAAAAGGGTTTTCTCTTCGATTCGCCGGTTTCGCCTACTGAATTTTTCGGCACCTCCGTGGAGGCGGTGGTTGGAAAGTTCAGGGAGGCGAAGGCGCGCTCAGCGGCATTTAAGACATGCATACCGCTGAGATCCGCGCCCCCACCCAGGCAGGCGGGACCTGGTCCTTCACGGTCTGAGGACCGTAGGCAGGACCAGAGTGCTAGCGTCTCCTCTCGTGCCCCCCCCTCCTTGGAGGAGCAGGGTACAGAGGACGGGATTCCCGCGGGAAAAAGGATCTAAGGGAGGTGATCCAGGACAGACATTCTCAACGAGGGCGTTGGTGATGGATCACTTCCCTTGAGGGCGATTACATCATAGCCCTCTCCTTTTTCCTTTTTAATGTCTTTTTATGATTTTTACCCAGGCGCTTCTTACATCAGGCCTGAGGCGGGCCCATGATAGTAGAACTATGTTCTGATGGCCCGCCCGGACTTGCTCAGTGAGAACGCCCTTTCAGGCATTCAAGGGCGATAGAACATGGTGGTGAGAACCGCACAATGAGTCTTCGCTCAGCATGCCGCAGGTGAGAGTGGTCATTTTTGTGTGTTATACTAAAAATATGTATTTCTTACAGACCCCAGGTTCCTGTATAGAGTTGGGTATTCATCAGAGAGAACTGTCATTCCCCTGCTTAGTTAGGCTTTAACACAGCACCATTATCTGGGCTATGTTTGTGAGCGTGTGTTGGCTTTCCCTGGTTGGTCAAGATGGCGCCAGATAGGCCACCGCTTATGGTTATCAGAAGATGGGCCTCCTCTCATTTTGAGAGTAGTGTTTAGGCCGCCGCTCTTTTCTTTGAAATGTTTGCGGATTACTAGGCGGTAGCACACTTTTCTGTTAGAATGTAGTGTTTGTCTACTGCCTAGGGTTATTTTGTGTCTTCGGTTCCCTAAGCCACTGCAGGTTGGATTAGTTTGTCTCTGTTACGACTGAGCGCTACGGCGTCAGTTGGTATGTGGGTGAAGGAGGCGCGTTGCTGAGGCACCGTCACCTTTTTTGTTGTACTTAGATCGGAGGCCTCCTCTCATTGAGAGTCGTTGGTTTTAATAGCAGTCAGTTTGTTTGTCTGGCAGTTATTTCTCGTTTTTGCGAAACTCGTACAGCTTGTAGGCTTCTACAAGCCTCCCTGGAACGGGTCCCCATAGTAATGGGTAGCTATCATGTGTTAGGCCTCAGCAGGCCTCCATGAAAACGAGCCGTTGGGTCTATTATTACTACAACCCACATTTTTCAAATATGGCTGTCCCAGTTAGCAGGAAGGATTGCACCGTTCTCAAGAGTAAACGGTGACAGTGGTAGGCCTTATCAGGCCTCTAGTAAGGCAGGTGACAATGCTTAAGCATCAGGTACTACTAGCCTAACTGGCTATCAGGTTAAATAGGGGTAAATACGCTCTCCTGAAGGTCGGCTGTCAATTGTAGGCCTCAGTAGGCCTCTTGAATAAGGCGCATTATCAGTTGGAAGGCCTCAAACAGGCCTCACTGGAGGTATGTACCGATGTGCGCATCAGGACAGCTAGCCTGGAGGCTATCAGGTTGTAGGCCTCATCAGGCCTCCCCGAAGGCCCGCTGGTAGGTGTAAGGCCTTGCTAGGCCTCCTTGAGGGTGAGCTCTCAGGTTGTGATCACTACCAGAAGCAGGTTGTAGGCCTCATCAGGCCTCCCTGAAAGGTCTGCTGTTAACTCTAAGACCTTACTAGGCTTTCCTGAGGGTGAGTTCCCAGATTGTGGTCACTCTCAGAGGCAGGTTGTAGGCCTCATCAGGCCTCCCTGAAAGCCTGCTGTTAATTCTAGGCCTTAATAGGCCTCCCTGACTCGAACAAGGTAGTAGGCCCCATCAGGCCTCCCTAAGGTGTTCCTGGGGTCCAGTCATCTGAAACAGTTAGCACGCATTGCAAACAGGTAGCAGGCCTCTCCAGGCCTCCCTGAAGGCTGCTTATCAGGTAGTAGGCCTTAATAGGCCTCCCTTGAGGGCGAGTTCCTTAATCAGGATGCTCGAAAAGCCTGCGTAGCTTGACTGTCGAGTCCCAGATGGTGGTCACTCGAACGAGGTAGTAGGCCCCATCAGGCCTCCCTAAGGTGTTCCTGGGGTCCAGTCATCTGAAACAGTTAGCACGCATTGCAAACAGGTAGCAGGCCTCTCCAGGCCTCCCTAAAGGCTGCCTATCAGGTAGTAGGCCTTAATAGGCCTCCCTGGACGGCGAGTTCCTTAATCAGGATGCTCGAAAAGCCTGCGTAGCTTGACTGTCGAGTCCCAGAAGGTGGTCACTCGAAAGAGGTAGTAGGCCCCATCAGGCCTCCCTAAGGTGTTCCTGGGACCCAGTCATTTAGCACGTATTGCAATCAGGTAGTAGGCCTCTCCAGGCCTCCCTAAAGGCTGGTTATCAGGTAGTAGGCCTTAATAGGCCTCCCTTGAGGACGGGTTCCTTAAACAGGATGCCCGACTAGCCTGCGTAGCTTGACTGTCAAGTAGTAGGCCTCCATTAGGCCTCCTTGAGAAAACAAGGGTAACCTCAGCAGGCGGTATTGCTGTCAGGTAGTAGGCCTCACTGAGGCCTCCCTGAGGACGGAGTCCCGAGCCTGGATGCTTGAGTTTTCCAGCATGGCTTGCGGTTAGGTAGTAGGCCTCTATAGGCCTCCCTGGAAATACCCGCTATCAAGTAGTAGGCCCACAGGGCCTCCTTGAAGTTGAAGTTCCTGAGCTAGGCACTTTGATTACCAGTTCTCTGTGAGAACTTGTGGTAGTTGGGCCTACAGCTGGAGGTTACTCGCCAGGCAGGCTCAGCTGCTCCCCTCAATGAGGGTCGTCTATGAGTGCTCAGCCGCCTGAGCCTGGTCAGACGGTCGTAGGCCTCTCATGAGGCCTCCCTGTTAGATCAGTCATTAAGGCCCTTTCGGCCTCCCTACTGCTTTGAAACACAAGCACCTGGTAGATCCTTGATTTGAGCAGGCAGACTCCCCTCGATAGCAAGGGTTGAAAAGCACTACGCTGAGTATTGCTCTCTTGGATAACCCGTCTCTGAGTTCCGGGCTAAGTAAGACTGCCTTTGTTTCAGTCCCTTAGCTTGGACGCCCTTTGGGCACCATCCAGAGGCTCTGTTTTGAACAGACAGGGTTGGCTAAACCGAAGTGTCCATAACACTTAGGGCACCAGGTCAGGCCTCCCTGGTGGCACTCGGGAGAACTTTTTCCCGAGTAGTGACTGGCTGGGGTTCCTTCGGGTCCCCTAGCCACATTCCCTTGAAGGGACCCCTTCATTGGAAGTAGTGGTCCCGGGCCTTCGAGCTGTCTAGATGGAACTCCACGCAGTGCGTTAGGGTTCCGTTTAGTTGTATAGCTTGGGCTATGACCGTAGGGAGTGCTGTCACTGTCAGCCCAGGACCTGAGGGGGATTCGCTCAGGTTTTTCTATGAATTACTTGAGTTGACAGTTGTCACTGCCAATGGGCAGACACTCCCCTCAGCATGGCGGCGTTGGTATATCGTTTCCCATAGCATCAGCTAGACGCAGCAAGAGTTCCCTTTCGAAAGGGAACATCTAAGGTTACGTATGTAACCTCTGTTCCCTGAGAACAGGGAACGAGCGCTGCGTCGCGTTGCCATGCTTCAGGGCCTTTCTGCCATACAGTCCCTTCAGACGAGAAGATGTGTATGTGTTGGCACGGCGCCCTTTTATACTTCCGGGTCGCACGTTGATGACGTCATGGGCTGACGTCGGTCAAAGACTTTGCCGTGATTCGATAGTAGCTTCAGACACCAGTCACGCCGAGGGCGTTCCCCATAGCGTCAGCTAGACGCAGCGCTCGTTCCCTGTTCTCAGGGAACAGAGGTTACATACGTAACCTTAGACGTTTTCTAATGAACCTGAAGACATTGATTAGCATGTTCAGGTGTGTTTGATTAGGGTTGGAGCTAAACTCTGCAGCGCATTGGACCTCCAGGGTAAGATTTGAGGAACCCTGTCCTAGAGGAATCAAAGTAGGTGAGAACTGGTTCTTTTGTCAGTGTTGACTTGAGCATTTTCCATTCTTGCTCATGTTTACTTGTCCACTTGAACAAATTTCTATGATTCAACAGTTCTCTAAGGCTCGCAGTTTTTGCAGAGAGGTTTGGAATGAATTAACCAATGAAGTTTACCATTCCCATTATCCTCAGCAGTCCTTTTTTGTCCACTGGACTCGGTTATCCAGAATTGCCTGAATTTTGCTTTTGTCAGGTTCAACACCACGCCCAGACAACTTGTCACCTAAAAAAGTCATTTCAGTGACACCAAACAGACATTTAGCTCTGTTTAACTTTAGTCCATTTTTCCGAACTCTTTGAAGAAGCTGGAAAAGTCTCTGATTGTGTTCCTGCAATGATGATCCTCGAACCACTATGTCATCAACATATGCAGGAACTCCCTCCAGTATGATATGCTCCATGGCACGATGAAAGATTTCTGAGGCTGAAATTATGCCAAAGGGTAGAAATTAATACCTTCCAAGGGGTGTATTGGTACTGTCTTCATGAAGCTTCAATTGCCAGAATCCCTGTGAAGCATCTAACTTGCTGAAGGACTGTGCACCAGTCAGTTCACTTGTGATCTCACACTTTGGAATCTGGTAGTGCTCCTTTTTATGTTTGCACTCAAGTCTTGAGGATCCATGCATACTCTCAGATCACCATTTTTCGTTTTAACACAGACCATTGAATTTACCCAGTCTGTAGGCTCCTCCCCTTTCTTAATTACTCCTAGAGCTGTCATTTTATCAAGTTATTTTTTCAGTTTCTCTTTCAGTGGCGCGGGAACCCTTTTTGGAGCGTGGACTACAGGGTGAGCATCTTCTTTGAGCTGAATTTTGTAAATGAATGGTATAGCTCCCAGTCCTTTGAAAACATCACCATATTTGCAAACAATGTTATTTGTAGTTTCCTGTTACATCATGACTATTGATGCAGTACACTCTTTTCACCAGTCCTAATTCCTCGCAGGCTTTGTCACCAAGGAGAGACTGATGATCATCTGGGACAACAACAAAGAGCTGGTGATGAGTTTTGTTCTTGACACATATTCTGAGTCTGCACACACCTCGAGTCTTTATGTCCTGCCCGTTGTAGGTTTTGAGCGACACAGGGTTTCTTTTTATCTGTGGCTTGATTTTAATTTCCTTTATGTCACTCATGCTTATGAGATTGTCCTTCGCTCCTGTATCAAGCTAAAGTGCCACAATGGTTCCATTGACTTGTAGTGACACAATCCATTTGTCCTTAGACACACAGTTTACATCAGAGTGATTTCTTTCATTTGCTTTATATTCTTGTTGAATTCTTTCTGTGTCACCATTGATCATGTCCACAAAGAACGTGTGTGACAATTCTGTCTCTTCAACAACATGCACACTTGTTGATGCCTATGTTTTATTCTTTGAAAAACACTGCTTAGCAAAGCGGTTCATGCCTTTGCATTTTGCACATTGCTTTCCATATGCTGGGCATTGTTTAGGTTGATGCTTCAAGCCACATATTTTACAATTTAATTAATCTGTCACTGTCTTTGGTGCAGCTTTTTTTTTCTTTTCATTTTGTTGGTAAGCGTGCCGACTACTGGACTTTCAGTAACAGTGTTTTCTTCATCACTGAAAGTTCTAGAGTGCAACAAAGCAAGTTCGCTCGCATGACAAATCTTGACAGCAGCGTCTAATGTCAGCTCCGTTTCTCTGAGCAGTCTTTCTCTTATTTTCTTGTCATGAATTCCAAAGACGATTTGATCTCTGATCATTGATTCCGTCAAGATTCTGAAGTTGCATGTTTTCGCCTTTAGTTTCAGATCAGTCAAAAATGAGTCCAAACTTTCTCCCTGTGATTGAATGTGTGAGCGAAACTCACACCTCTCATATGTTTAATTTTTCTTGGGTGAGCAGTGCTCATCAAATTTCTTCATGACCTCATCATATTTTTCTCTGTCTGCAGCGGCCGCGGACGTGAAAGTATTGTATACTTCATTTGCCTGAGGAGGTCCAGCAACTGTCAAGAGCAGCGCTATTTTCCGTGAATCCAACTTGCTATCCAGCCCAACTGCTTGCATGTATAGCGTCAATTGCTGCTTAAATGTCTGCCAGCTGCTATCAACATTCCCAGTACGTTTCAATGATTCCGGTGGTTTAACAGCATCCATCTTCTCATTGTATCACAGGACAGTGTACTCCTGGTACCATGTGGTGTTCATTGAATTAACACTCTCAAGAAGAAGTTGTATGAACTGGCGCGTAGCCTCTTTATTTCTTCACACACTGATGCTGCGTTCCACTCCAGTTTTAGACACGCACTTGCGAACTTCCCCAAGCACTTCCCCTCGGGGGAATCCCTGCTGCCATTTTGAAGTGCATTCCACTTCGTGAAGTGGACAAAGGAGGTTTATATGGACAGACCCTTGCTCCCTCGATTTTGACCGAGGGAGCGAGTCTTCTTCATATGTACACTTCAGGCAGCTTCATATACCACAATGCAACACGTTTGTGACGTCACCGCATATCGCGTTTAATTTACCCCACCACAAACAACTCTATGATATTTTTATTATTTTTAAAAACATTTAAAACAACCCAAATACACCTATATACAGATAGAATACTGCATTAAACAATTTCGTAAAGGAAAAAAATAAATAATAAATCAACTCCATAGTGGATTCGAAGTGATCAAGGGCTTAGGACGTTCCAGTTCAGTCCATTGCAAATGTTACTCCAGTAGTGGGCACTCATGCAACGTAAGCAATGACGCACATCCGAGTGAGCGAGACGGAGGGAAGTTAACGAGTGAAGGGCATAATAAAAATGAACTGGAACACAGCATGAACCTCAACATGAGCTTAGCTCCATCTATGACTTTCTTATCTGCCAATTGTATGTTTGGTATGTTACTGCCACCTAGGGGACAATAATATGAACTACCATAATCACCACACATGCAATGGGCATTTTACTTTCCCATGAGGCCACAGGAGTTTGTGAACGGCAGTCAAGTGACTCAACTAATCATGGGTCACATAACAATGACATGGTGAATGTAGTACATACAACAGAATGTACTTTTGGTCTCAAAATTATTCGAAGTACACTGAAATGTAAAATACTTTTCACGCAGGTTTAAGTAACTTTCACATATGGAATTAAGTTAAATCAAGCACAAAGAGTTGACTTGGTTGAATCTTTTACAACTTACAAAAAGAGTTGCAAATTAAACTTATTTTGGGTCAATGCAATGTAAAAATGTATCATAACTTGATATTTTCCAGTGAAGGTAACTTTGCAATACTCGATTTCAAATGCATTTTACTCAAACAAAATTAAAGCAACTGAATCAAGCCAATTAAACCTATATAATAGACGCAATATAGTTGAAGTAATATCCCCGAACCCAGATCTCATACTTTGTATGAAACATTTGAATATGAATGTCATGGAGTCGAAAATTAACTTGGTCACAAAACAAAATATGAATCAGTGTAAATACAGCTGGGAAACAGTGCAAATGTAACCTTATTTATACCCCATTGTATGATGGGACCACCAGTATCAAATTTGAGTAGGTTTTATATGATTGTATAACAGATTTCCTCCATTTTGAGAAGCTTAAAATCAAGTACCCCCCACATTTATGTCACCACAGAATCATTTTTATCAGAGTACCTACTCCAAGTATGTGATTTTGGACACAGCCAGTGTAACACTGAGGAATCTGGTTAACCATCAGCCAACATTGCAGCAGGGGCTGATCTAGAATTTTTTTTTATGGGGTGGCAAGGGGGTGGCATGAGAATTATGAGGGGTGGCATTGGCAACACTGAGGCAAGCATCATTGCATGGTTCTTGTGGATTCAAGTAATAATATACATATTCAGTGTATATACACAGGAGCAAACATTTTTTAATGGTGTCATTATTAAAGCTCTTCAGGAGTTCAGACGGGCTTGTCCTACAGGAACAGAATCCAGAAGTCTGGCAAACACTTTCGCTTTGAGATCGAGACTCACCTGTGCGATCCTTTAGGACTGTTGTTTGGCACGAGATACGATTCAATCTTTAGTCAAATAGTCCAGTCTGTGCTAAAAGAGATTCTGCCTCATCATCTGAAGACTTTAATGTGTAACAGCGAGAGCAGGAAGATCTGAAACATTATGTAAACGAGGTTACACCTGTGCTGTTGTTGTTCTGAGGTTTCCTGATGTTTGTCAGAGCAGCTCTGGAGCATCAGCGCCTCCTACTGGACAGAGTTTGAGCGCAGCTGGTGCTGCTCTAGGATCAAAAAACAATTTGAAAGGAACTTTAAATATTGGCTCTATGTACAGATCAAGACACGTGATGTTTGTTAGACCACAAGACATAATAATAACTGAATTTACACAAAAGATCCAGTTGAAAAGTTGACATGTGCTTGATTCTCAGCTCTTAATGCTGTGTTTTCACCTGTGTGATCAAAAGCTGCAAACATTCACTGATGATCAACACAACTCATTCAGAGTCAGGGGTGTAAACTTTTGAACAGGATGATTGGTGGACATTGATCTTATTTTATTTAAAGATTTTGTTCTGGGTGGTTGCTAGGCGGTTGCTGGGGTATTCTGGGTGGTTGATAGGGGGTTGCTAGGCTGTTGCTAAGGTATTCTGGGTGGTTGCTAGGGCATTGCTAGGTGGTTGCTAAGGTGTTCTTGGTGGTTGCTAGGGCGTTGCTAGGCGGTTGCTACGGTATTCTGGGTGGTTGCTAGGGCGTTGCTAGGCAGTTGCTAAGGTATTCTGGGTGGTTACTGGGGCATTGCTAGGTGGTTGCTAAGGTGTTCTGGGTGGTTGCTAGGGCGTTGCTAGGTGGTTGCTAAGGTGTTCTGGGTGGTTGCTAGGGCGTTGCTAGGCGGTTGCTAAGGTATTCTGGGTGGTTACTAGGATGTTGCTAGGTGGATGCTAGGGCATTGCTAGGCGGTTGCTAAGGTATTCTGAGTGGTTACTAGGGCGTTGCTAGGCGGTTGCTAAGGTATTCTGGGTGGTTGCTAGGGCATTGCTAGGCAGTTGCTAAGGTGTTCTGGGTGGTTGCTAGGCGGTTGCTAAGGTTTTCTGGGTGGTTGCTAGGGTGTTGTTAGGCGGTTGCTAAGGTGTTCTGGGTGGTTGCTAGGGCTTTGCTAGCCAGTTGCTAAGGTGTTCTGGGTGGTTGCTAAGGTATTCTGGGTGTTTGCTATTGTGTTGCTAGGCGGTTGCTAGGGTATTCTGGGTGGTTGCTAGGGTGTTGCTAGGCAGTTGCTATGATATTCTTGGTGGTTGCTAGGGTGTTGCTAGGCAGTTGCTAGGGTATTCTGGGTAGTTGCTAGACGGTTGCTAAGGTATTCTGGGTGGTTGATATGGTGTTGCTAGTCAGTTGGTAGTTGTCACAGATGGTTACTATGGAGTTTTTATAGAGTTCTTAGCATGTTCTTAGCCTGATTTAACACTTAGCTAATCACTATTAGCATGTAGCTATTTACTGCTAGCATGTGTAGCATGTTGGAAGTGCTGTTTGCTAACATGACTCAAAAGACCCAACCGCTATTTCTCTATGATGTTCTGATGCAGAGATGTAGTTCTTGCTAAACGGTTGCTAGGGTACTCTGTTTGGTTGCTATGGAGTGGCTTGGCCGCATCCAATGATGAAACTCCAAAACCTCCTTGTCAGTATGAATGATATAAACCAACCCCCATGCCTCTATGACATTCAGATGTGAAGATATCCCTCTGTGGATTTGGGTTGCTAGGGTGCTCGACAATGGTTGCTAGGGCGTGGCTAGGAAGTGTTGAAGGTGATTTGTGATTGGCTGTTGATGCCCTAAGTCACACAAACCCACCCTCATATTTTTATGACACTTCTATCAAAAGATATCCCTTTGATCTCTTTGAATGGAAGTCTATGGAACGTGTTGCTAAGGAGCTGTAAATGGTTGCTAGGGCGTGGCTTGATAGCTTTATGATGATTATGAGATAGTGATTGGTTGCCTGAGTAAATTGAGCCCACCCCCTTGTCTCTGAGAAACTGTGATCCAGAGCCCACCAGTCTTTTTCGAAAGAGGCGTCTGTGCCATTGTTGTTGTGCAATGAGGACTGTGAAACCGTTAATCTTCTCGGGTCCAAGACTGCAGTTCACAAGTTAGGATTGATATATTTCATCCTGAAGAGTTTGCCACCAGATCTCCTGTCCAATTTACAGTCACACTTCCGGCTAGCAGTTTATAAATCCGACGCCGCAAAGACCTCCGGCATTGATGCAGTGTTGCGCCCAATCGTGGATGAATTAAAGTGTCTCCAGAAGGATGGCATCCCTGTTAACACCCGAGACTTTCAAGGAGTAGTGAAATTCACAGTTGTCCAGGTCGTCGGGGACAATTTGTGTATAAATGCTATTGTTGGGTGTAGTGAGAGTGTCAGTGGAGATCATGTGTGTGGGCTGTGTAGAGCACTCAGAGATGTCCTGAGAGCACAGACACAGGAAGATCTTGCCCTTTTGCCTGATGCCAATACTCACAGGGCAGATTTGGAGACAGGCAACCCCTCTAAGACAGGCTAATTCTAATTACTTCTTTGCAGAAGGCAAACATGGGTTCTTCAAACGTGTAACTGCGACTTCCTAAACATCTGAACAAAACAAACTGTTTACTTATTCATTTTGCACTACCACACCGTAACTGGATTATGCTCATTTGCACTGCCGACTGTTTTTACAGTACCAACTGTTTACATTTGTATTTTGCACCGTACTTCTAACTGTAATATGCAATCACTTTCCACTGCACTTTTACACTTTCTCGGATAGCTTCTGTCCATAATTTATTGCACTACCTTAATCCACTGCCATATTCCTCATTTTAGCCTAACATATCATTGTATACCTCTATCTTTAAAATTCTGTTTATAGTAATAGACATCTGTATATTATATTATATTCATAGTACATATCCACCTGTAAATTCTGTTTATGGTAATAGCCATCTGTATATTATATTATATTCATAGTACATATCCACCTGTAAATTCTGTTTATAGTAATAACCATCTCTCTATTTATAGATATATTTATATATATTCAGTACATATCCATGTCCTGCACTTATGCAAACGTTGTATATCCTGCACTTGCTGCTATTGCACTTCTGGTTAGACCTAAACTGCATTTCGTTGCCTTGTACTTGTACTTGTGTAATGACAATAAAGTTGAATCTAATCTAATCTGTAAAACAATGGGATTTTTTTTTTTACTAAGATGTGAATGCACTTAATAAGTAATGGTGTCTAATGAGATGAGGGGGTCATACAAGACATAATATATTGTATGTGTACATGTATCATTTTCGTTCATTTTGCTTTTAACCCTTGTTTCTCTTAATTGTTCCTTATCTGTTCCTGATGTGTGTTATTTGTTCCTGATGTGTGTTATCTGTTTATATCAGTGTCATATAAGAGCATCAGCAGGAAGGGACGGGTAATGAGTGTGTGTTTGGATCTAATGATCAGTCCTGGAGTTTGATCTGCACTCCTGACAGTTACTCATTCACACACAATGACACTGAAAGCCCATCAGCACTAACACAAAAGTACACGTGTTTATATATGAGTTTTATTTCAAGAGAAGAGTAGGAGTGTGTGTGGATCCCAGTGCAGGAACTCTGTCCTTCTACAGCGTCTCTGGAGACACAATGAGCCTCATCCACACAGTCCAGACCAGATTCACTCACACACTCTACCCTGGGTTTGGGGTTAGTTCTGCATCATCAGTGGAACTGTGTTGAGGAATCAGGATAGACTGAAGAGAGATTCTATCCATAATGCTTTGAGCTCATGATAAATCAATGACAGTGAGTGTTATAGAGTCTCTTCATAACATTAATACTACAGCTGAAATCCTGTCACTGAAACAACATGTGTGTGTGTGTGTGTGTGTGTGTGTGTGTGTGTGTGTGTGTGTGTGTGTGTGTGTGTGTGTGTGTGTGAGTGTGTGTGTGTGTGTGTGTGTAATAAATGCTCATATAGACAATAAGAACTGTGTGTGTGTGTGTGTGTGTGTGTGTGTGTGTGTGTGTGTGTGTGTGTGCTTTTCTCAATGTATCTGTTTGTGTTGATGGAGATCAGCCTCATTTAGTATCATTGTTTTAAGTATAATTTATGTATGTAGAATTGTGATTTATTAAACATATTTTAATCAAAAGTGTGTTTTAGGGGTTCAAGCACTGAAGCTGCTGCAACATTAGAGTGCTTGTGCTGTTTTGTCTATTATTATTTTCAATAAATATATAAATAAAACTGATTGATCTAATCCCTGTGAAGACATGAACGGTCAGGCATCACACGTTTATGTGTTGACCTGTATCTGCTGATCAAACCTAATGAATTCTGATACACACAGATGACGGATAATCTGAGGAGAGACACCAACAAGATGCTCAAGTCCGGCTTTAGGGGGCGCTACAGCTGAACAACACCACAGATCTGTCGAGTTAAACATTTATATTCATCTTCTGTGGGTCAAATGATAACACATTCTCAAATTGTTGTAAATTGACCCATTTGTTTCCTTTTCCCCCCTTTATTTATCTTTGTACTATGTTTCTCACAAATCCTGGCAATTTACATTAACATATGATGTACTACATTACCCATAATCCCCTGATCAAGGTCTATCAATAGACCTCACTTCCTTCCTTTGTTCTTTTGCATTGGTGAGATGTGCGTGTTTGAATGGACACCCAACCATGTCCTTTGAGTAGTGATGGGCAGACCGAGGCTTCGTGAAGCACTGAAACAGTTGAAGCAAATGAGCCATATTGTGTCGAAGCTTGAATCAATCCCACACCGTCTCTACGGCGACACCTAGTGGTCAGTTGTGGGACCGGTCTGGATCTTCGCTCTGCGTTGGGTTGGCAATAAGGCAAACCGGACAACAGAAACTCCGCAGAACACTTTTTATTCTGGGTGAATAAAAAAAGGACTATTTATGAGAAAGAGGCCTTTCTTCACAGTTTTGCCATTGGCCTGTCAGTCAAAACTGATCATTTTAGCCACAGATCTTGGTTAACAAACACTCTCAAAACGAATACATACTTTGTGCTCCATTACCCTTCAATAAGATTCAACTACATTTTTAACACAAAAATAGATATTTAATGGCAAGAAACTAACTCATATTGAGCTTTTTAGAGAGAGAGAGAGAGAGAGAGAGAGAGCAAACCTCACCTTTCCCGTGCAGCGCTTACCGCGAACTGAAGGAAAGCAACTGGAACGTATTTCTTAACACACTATTTCAACCGCTGGTCATGATAAGACGTTCCCATATGCAGACTTCATGCAGCATTGAGTGTAGTTTTGGAAAGGGAACAGTGGCAGTCTTACCTCTGTTCCTCTGAGAGACTCATCTTAGAGAGAGCGTCCTTTCCTCGCTCCTCTGACATTACTGCAGAGAAACTGCCACTGAAAACAGCTCAGCGCTGGGATCTTTGTGTGGCTGAAGACCATCAGATGCTCAACATGACCTGGACATGACAATGAGTCAGTGAGATTAATATCATGAGAGTTCAGAGCAGGGGCGATTCTAGGGTCAGAGCTTTAGGGGTGCTGAGCACCCAATGAGCCTCACTGCCACCACCCACCCTCTTTCACACAAAAACAAAAAATTACAGATTCTAAGGATATGATCAAAAGGCACACAGAGGCGTGTCATTTTAAATGTCTTTATTATTATTATTATAATTGGGCTTAGAAACTTTTTAAATGACAAATTCATTTCACAAGAGAAGCTTGTGAGTTTGACCATTGCCTAGATAAGTAATTTGATACAACTACAGCTGGTTTGCATTATCTGTTACTCTAGCTTAACACTTTTCAGAAGAACAAAAAACAAACAAAAAAAAAAAAAAAAACAAGACAGAGGTCATTATGGACTGTCCCTAGTCTCTCACCTGAATCTGTCTTTTTTCTTTTAAAGAATTGTCGTATGTCCATTGCTCACTGCCAGGCCACAGACACACACAGAGAGAGAGAGAGAGAGAGAGAGAGAGAGAGAGAGAGAGAGAGAGAGAGAGAGAGAGAGAGAGAGAGAGAGTTATGCTAGGAGTTCAGGAGTTAAGCCTGGTTCAGGTTAAATCCTGTGTGTGATGAATGAATAAATACAGCAAAAGAAAAACATGAAACTTTCTTTTATTGTCTAGTTTGATTGTCAGCCACAACTGAAAAATAACATATAAATCTAGGAATTAATAACAATTCATTTAAAAAGCCACAGTGAGTGTTTTCAGTGATACGTCGTTTGTTTTCACTCCAAACGCCAGGGCTTCATGTTTCCGTGACGACTGACCAGAAAAGACGCACGTGACGTCATGTTTACATGACTCTCGATTGTTAAAATGAGTATCAAAATAACGATAAACTACTTACTTCTCTCCGTTTATGACTATCAGGGCTCGACATTAAGCATGTTCACATGCTTGTCCTTCGGACAAGTAAATCTGTCATCCACTTGTCCGAGCAAAAAATGTGCTTGTCCGAAAAAATAAACAAATAATTTGTGTGTGTTGTAAATAAAATGTATTCTGAGGCAATATTCTCACCAGTGTTCAATCAGCCTTGACATATGCATGAAAAGATTGAAAATAATCAAAGATATTTGATATTTGAAATCCAACAAAGAAATTTGCTTTACTGGTGTCAACACTAGGGTTGGGAATCGTGAGAAATTTTCCGGTTCCGCTTCTGGTTCCGGTTCCGCCTAACGATTCCGGTTCCGATTCTGGTTCCATTAAAATTATTAAACAAATAGTGGTAAAGGAAAAAGGCTCAAAACGCAACTCAAACAATCCATTTTGTGTTTATTACTTGCTCTAAAATTTATTTACAGGTTGGCAATGTCAAAAAAGTCCTGTACTGTACATATATTACAGTATTAATTAAGCCATTCTTGCAACACATTTTTTTTCAAATGAACACCTCTGAAATTGTCTTGTTACATTTTATCTCTCTGTCTCTGAATAAAACCAAGTTATAAATTATATTTATTAGTTATATTTATTTATTAATTAGTTGTATATTAATTTAATAGTAATTCAGTTATTCAGTGAACTTGTAAATAATAAATTGCAATTCAGCATTACAAAAGGTAATTGTGCCTAAACGCTTACCTAAACCATGGTGACTCAACGGTTGACAAATATAAATATATATATATATATATATATATATATATATATATATATATATATATATATATATATATATATATAGATCTTTCACTATAAATCTGGTATAAGCCCTGAGGCACTCTGTGCTGTAGCAAATGTTTTGTCAAATTGCTAGTGCAGCCTCCTTTGCATGTTATTAACTTTTCACATGTGTTACATTTTGCTTCATTATCATTAATTCTTTGGAAATTAATCCATACTTGTGACTTTCTCTTCGCCATGCTGGTGGTCAACGAGAAAATATCTGACGCAAAACCATAAATGTGTAGCGCGAGGGCTTTCAGGCTGAACTGCGTTGCACTCCTGGAAGCGGCAGGCAACGTAATTAATATTCATGATGAGGTGAGCCAGGGTTGCCAGGTTTTCACAACAAAACCTGCACAATCGATTCAACCCGCGGACATGAAACACAGCCCGCGGCAACAGTGTTTAAGATTCCGCGGGAAAACCACGGACTTGGCAACACTGGCTGTCACTCGCTATTAAAGGATACGCTTCCAGCGCTTCGCACACACATTGCACCAGAACCGTTTTCGGAACCGAAACTTAGGAATTTCGCGCGGTTCTGGTATTTTTCAAAAATCAGTTTCGGTTCTGCATAAGAACCGGTTCTCGGTTCCCAACCCTAGTCAACACATTTGCTTATCAGAAGGACCTGGAAGACAAAAGGCAGGCCTGTAGGCCACATGAGGTGCCCCACCTTTATGTGTGACAGTGGGGGAAGTATGGTCTGATTGTTCAGTTTGAATGTTATGTGTGAGTTTGGTCTGATTGGTCAGTTTAAAAGAATGCATTTGGTTTCAGTCACATGGTCAAGGAATAGATAAAAGAGGAATTGGAACAGTGGCTCTCTCTCTTTTCCTGTGGCTCTTGAAGTCATCTGGGCTTCTCTTCACTCTCTCCCCCTCTCTCTCTCTCTCTCTCTCTCTCTCTCTCTCTCTCTCTCTCTCTCTCCGCTCTCTCTCTCTCTCTCCCCCTCTCTCTCTCTCTCTCTCTCTCTCTCTCTCTCTCTCTCAGGTAACATTGTATTCATGCTGTGTACGGTTAATGGTATAAGTTTATCATCTCATTCATCCATTTTGAAACTATTTTAAAGCAGCACTAGGTAACTTTTGCTCTCGGGGTCCCCCTACAGTTGGGAAACAGTATTGTCCTCTACTACTGTCGTAAACTGTCATTCTACATCAGCGGATGCATCGCACGTGCATTTGTTGACATGACAGCTATGATAGCCCTGAACACTGCAGGAGTTCACATGTCTATGGAGTTCACATGCAGGTGTTCTGCTTGCGTCGCGTGTGAAATGTCTTCATCCCAGGTACAGTGGCATATGTTTCAGCATGTCATATGAATATAATTTCATGGGTTTTATTTTTTTCAAACGCCAAATGATCGCGATGCTCACGTTTACAAGCCAGCGTCATTATAGTAGCCTAGTCTATTGGTTCCCGTTTTACAGAATCTATATGATACTTCAATTCAATGTTTGAGTGGTAGGTAATAACCATATATCGTCAATATTATAATATCAAGCTACCCTAGATGAATCTGCAAATTTGAAAAATCGATTTGCATTATAGCTTGAGGAAAGACAAATAAACCAATACCACAGACATGTTAGGTATCCTAAAATATGATTTTGTACGTCTTATGTATTTACTTGCAAGAATGGAGCCCCTCCTCCTTCAGCTCACGCCAACGAGCAAACGCTGCCCAATGTTGATCCTCGTCCTGCCTTTAATCCGACCACTTTCTCGTTTCCTCTTTTTGCTTTCCTCCGACAAAACCTTTGCTTTCTTATTTTTCTGTGCTGCTTCGGCCATGACTATAACATTTGGCAAACAATTATAGTTTTTCTCGCACGTCCGAATTTAAGGAAGTGGGGATGGGGGTGGAAGTGACGTATATGCTGTAAAGCAGTCGAATTTTGTAGTTCTTTTTTTTCTCGGGTTACTACCCGAAACCCGAAGTTTAAAAGTACGATTAAAAACGATACAGACCCCGTCAGGCTATGGCAGACGTGTCATTCAACCTATTGTAAGTCGATGTATCATCACAAGAGTTTTGAAAATATATTATGAAGGTTGAAAAGTTACCTAGTGCTGCTTTAAGTGTAACCATAACCAGATTTTGTCATTAAATCCTTTCTATTACAAATACTCTGCTAACTAGTTTTGATTTAGTATTGACTTTGAAGTGCTCCCTATTGCAATACAATATAGTCATATTATAGCAACGCTCTCCCACATATTTTGCTATTGTAACTGCGCTCATCTCCGTCGTTGGTATGAGTTGCAGTGGGTGGAAATAGACAAGAAATGTACAGTTTTCTTCCATCTTTCTGATAACGTTTTTTAGTCTAATGGCAACCCTGTAGATTGAACCATCTACAGGAGTCCACTCTTACATGCATATTTGTGATATTTTTACCTTTTATAAAGGGCATTTTCCCCTAATCTTATTAAATATAGGCTATGATTCAGATTTCCTTTTATATTCTTAAATTGGATCAATAAATTAAATTAGAAGACAACATGGCTGTTACCAGTCAAATTAAATAATTTACACTGAAAAATTACAACTGCATTAAATAATGTTATGAGATTGTTTTAAATATTTTTTGAATATACAAATAAGAAATGTTGGAAAGATGAAACTAAACCACCAGTAGGTGGCAGCATGTGACCGTCTGAATGAGCGAGTCATTGAGTCGATTCGTTCAAACGCTGATTCATTCAAGAATAAGGCGGTCGTTTATGAATAGTTCATTGAATCTTTGATTCTATCGATTCATTCAAAACGCTGAATCATTCACTAACACGTTGTTGCTGTGACACTCGTTCTGCTGTGATCTTTTCGAACTATTTTCGCTGCTGAAATAGAACAAAAACACTCAATATTGCATCAAAATGTAAGTGACTTAATGTTAATAATTGTTTATGGAGCTGTCATTTGAAATCAGTGTCCTTTTCAGTCGTGATGTTATTATTCAGGAAAACAGCACTCTTGGTAATGTGATGTTGCAACTGTATCATGTTATAAATATAAATAAACTCCACATTTCTACATTTTTACGGCAGTGTGTTAACTGAGTTTCTCTGTGTGAGCGGTGCACATTTGTCTCGATTTCTCCTCGAGAGGCTGCGCGAGCGTCAACAGTGGGTTAGTTACCATCAGTTCATTATACATTATTATCATTCACTGTCAATCGCCACTTACAGTAATGAATGCAGAATCATTCTTGCATTTGGGTGATTCCCTAGTTATTTTTGTTAATGACGTTTTATCAGGATACTTGTCCGTCGGGCAAGTAAAATTCTCTTTCACTTGCCCCTTCAAAAAATCCACTGGTCCCGGACAAGTGGACAAGCGTTAATGTCGAGCCCTGACTATGGACGAGTCACCCAGGTCCTGTGCTACTTCACAGCGGCGGCGACCCGCCGGACTAAAAAGTCAGAGAATAAACACTTATTAGGTGTACCACCATGGTGATTCAGGATACTGACTCCAGTAACGTTACTCACCGATATGGTTTCGAAATCGGAACAACTCTTGGTAAAAGGAAAGAAGTGTCAGACACCGCTTTCAACCGATCACAACACTACTGCACGTGTTCTCACTCTGCGTGTGTTTCACGCTGGATGACGGTCGTGCTGAGCGGTGCAGGTACAGAGGAGTAAAAGACTAACAAAAATTTTAAATAACACAATTTCTTACTCCAAGTTTCAGGGGTGCTGAGCTCCTTTTAAAAAGAGGCTAGCCTCGCCCATGGTTCAGAGGGAGAAATGAGGAGGAAAAATAACAACTAATGACCAATGCTCAGCTAAACAATAAGACAAAGAAAATATACTACAACTATGTTAAATATTAATATATGATGTTATTTATGTCTTCAAAGTGACCATAAACTGTCATTCAATTCTTTGGTTTTAGTGAGAAACAGCAACAGTGGATATGAGATAAAATGTTCAAAACACTAAATCACAAACTCTAGTTCATAAGTATGGTTAAAATATGAAGATGTTTTTGTTGCTTTGTCGTGGTGTCCACTTTAGTGGACATGTTTAAAAGGGACCTTCGGGACAAATGTGGGCAAAATCTTATTTTTTTTATTTTAAAAATTCTTCCCTTAATCTGGGGTGCGTTTCCCAAAAGCATCGTTAGCCAACTATGGTCGCAAGTTCGGTCGTTATCAACATAGTTCAACCAGTCGGTGTTTCCCGAAACCGTCATTCCAACGAACGTTCGTATACAGCGTCGCAAACTTGTGTGGTTGGAACGACAGCTCTCCACCTGTGGTTAGAAGCAGAGTTTCTTGTTTGCATGACATGTGGACTTAATAAATCCTTACCTTGAGCAAAATAAGCTAGCTGACACTCAGTACAACCAATATCTTTTATTTAGAATACATAAAAATGTCATTTATGTCTTTTAGTTTGTCAAGAGATTTTAAGCACCGTTTTTGAAGAGTGCGCATGTGCGGACGTGTTTTAGTGTGTAAAATCGAGCTTGTGATTGAATCTGAAAATAAAGCAAAATAACTGAGAAAAATGAGAATTAATCCTCAGATGCCATGTCTGTAATATATAGCAAAAAGTCTAGCATTAATTTGATCTCAAACTAATTAAATACAATAAGTTAATACTCCACCACCTGCGTGACATCATTAACCAACGTGGTTGAACGACAGATTTGCGACAATACGGTTTCGGGAAACAGTCGTGACTAGCTAGTTGATTTCTTCAACGATGCATCGTAACATGGTAGTTAAGCAGTGAGTTACATCGTTGTACGGGAAATGCACCCCTGAGCGGTACAAGGCTTGGCTACTTTTTCTAAGTTTGCCACCTGAACACACAAAAAAAATTGACTCGATTTTACAATGTTAAGTGGTTGAAAAAAAAAAACCCCTCCTTAATTGGGCCTTGGTGGACAAAAATGGGCCCCCATAGGAATTAATGGGAATTTAATAGATTTCAGAGATTTTGTTGTTTTATTTGTCCAAAAAATTAAATAAATCCAACACAATGCAGATCATACATACACATAAATGAAGGGGTGAGTCTGTACAACATTCTGAATGTGGCAAACACTCACACACACACACACACACACACACACACACACACACACACACACACACACACAAACATTCAATGAGGCTATAACAAAGGTTTCTTTTATTCACTGTGTCACTCACACATACAAAAACAAAGAATTGAATGAGCCAATGACAGAGAGCATTTTTTTTTGTGAATGTGCCAATCAGCCACTGTGAGTGTGCGTGCACACCCGAGGTGGACAGTAACGAAGTACATTTATTTGAGTACTGTACTTAAGTACATTTTTTGAGTATCTATACTTTACTGAAGTATTTTTTTTAGGGAAACTTTTACTTTAACTTCACTACATTTGAAAGACAAATATCATACTTTTTACTCCACTACATTTCTATCAAGGTCCTCGAAGTCGAAGGTCATTTCTGTAGCAGCTTTGCAAGTCAGTGGATGAATTTTAAAATGTTTTTTTTTTTTTGTGCAGACAGCCTATAAGTAATCCCTTTTTTAGGGTCATATGAAGTTTCCCAACATTTTTTGAACACTGATCAGTTTATGGCAAAATGAAAGAAGACAGTTCCTCTGCACAGTGTGTCCATACTTAAAAAGTAATTTTCAGTTTTCTGAAAAGATTAAAGATTAGTTTTGTTGGCATACACTTGATGGATGTCTCATAAAATGTTCAAAAATGTAAATGAAGAATTGACATATGGATGAATCTGAAAAAGTAGTATTATTAGGCAAGACGCTACAGGTGAATAGGGTTTACTATGTATTTTCCTCCGTATAATAATCACAGTATATTAAAATGGTTCACTATTTTTTTGTTGTTGCAATAAAATGTTATAAATCAGGCAAATGTTAAACGAACAAAGCGGGGCGCATAACCCTTATCTGCCTGTGGGGGGGCGACGACTTGTTCATCATCATATTGCTGATGCTAAACTACACTCATGGTAAACTGAGCTCAGTTTCAGGTGCTGACATGCTCCTCGGCTGAGGCCATCTCTTCTTTACCCTCTCACACTGGGAATGATCGTCTGGATCTGGTTCTAATGGATCATGACCCTGAGCTTTACCTTCAAGACCTGCTGGCCTTACAGAGAGGGAATCTGCTCTCTACCTCCTGTGTTGTGTTGATCAACAGAGCTCTGACGCCTGGAGCTCGAGACCTTCTGGAGTATGTGACGGCCAGACCGCAGAGCTTCAGTGTGGGCAGACACATCGATGGACTGATGGAGATACTCGTCCATACGGCTGTCTGACCTCAGGCGTCTGAGAGCTGCAGGAATGAGTCCTGAAACCCAGAACTGAGAGAGCATTTGACCACTTCTGGCTCCATCGTCCTGAAGTCAATGGGTTTTGGTTAAATCCCTGAAATATGGTGTGGTTAAAATGCTTGTTTATTTATTTAATTGTGTCTTCTGATATGATCTTGCAGATGTCTTCCAAGTCGAGTCTCAGGACTAAAAAGTAGTGATGTTAATTCTGTTCAACTAATATTTATTGCCCTATTGTTGCACTTTACAGTGTATTTACCTATTTGGCTGTTCATTATATAAATAAAATTTATAAATAAAAATCGACTACCATTTTGTCAAGAAAGTATAACTACAATGAATAATTTAAGTGGAGACTGAAATTTTACTTATAGAGGTAAATGGGAATATTTGAAATTTAACCCAGATAGCAAGCAATTACTGAAACATGTTGAGTCAATGTTGAGGCGTCAGTGCTAGTTGCATTGAATTAATGTTGAATGCTGAAACAATGTCAAGTCAAGTCAAGTCAACTTTATTTATATAGCGCTTTTCACAAAGTTGATTGTTTCAAAGCAGCTTTACAGTGTTAAACAGGAAAATAATGCAGCATAATTTTATTCAGCTGTATAGCCATTCTGGAAAAAACGCTGATGTCATCAGTTCATTTCAATTATCATACAGTGACAGTGTGGGCTTTAGATCAATAATTCGATCAGTAATTTAGTTTATTATTTAGATTTATTTCGATGTTTAGTTGAAAAATTTAGTGTCCCCAACTGAGCATGCCAAGCCAGAGGCAACAGTGGCAAGGAAACCAAAACCCCATTAGGTGACCTAATGGAGAAAAATAAACCTTGGGAGAAACCAGGCTCAGTCGGGGTGCCAGTTCTCCTCTGGCCAATTAACAAACAGCGTATGATTATTATTATTATTCTGGCAGCTTTACAGCTCAGAGGTCATAATAGATCAGAATATTCGAGGGACTGGGGGCAACATGCTGGAGACGGGTTTATTGAGATGCCGTGTCGATGAGGCAGTTGCAGGGGGAGTCTAATCACGGTCTCTGCAGACACTTCAGGGTCATGTATTGGTCTTCTCTGGGCGCAGGTCCACCATCTGATCTGGATACGGCCCGGATCCAGCTGACTTTTGGACCAGCTGGAGTTTATTTATTAAGCGAGCAGGGCAACCACCCAGTAGAGCATTACAATAATCTAGCCTTGAGGTCATGAACGCATGAACTAACTGTTCAGCATTTTGCATTGAGAGCATGTGCCGTAATTTAGATATATTTTTAAGATGGTAGAAAGCAGTTTTACAGATGCTAGAAACGTGGCTTTCAAACGAAAGATTGGTATCAAAGAGCACACCCAGGTTCCTCACTGACGACGAGGACTTGACAGAACAGCCATCAAGTGTTAGACAGTGTTCTAGGCTACTACTTGTGGAGCTTTTTTGTCCAATAATTAAAAATTCAGTTTTTTCTGAATTGAGTTGCAAGAAATTACCGGTCATCCAATGTTTTATATCAGCTATGCAATCCGTTAATCTTGTGAATTGGTAAGTTTCTTCAGGGCGTGAAGAAATATAGAGCTGAGTATCGTCAGCATAACAATGAAAACTAACGCCATGCTTCCTAATGATATCTCCCAGTGGTAGCATGTACAGGGTGAAGAGTAGCGGTCCTAGCACTGAGCCTTGTGGTACTCCATACTGAACTTGCGATCGGTGTGACATATCTTCATTTACTACTACAAACTGATAACGGTCGCATAGGTATGATTTAAACCATGATAAAGCAATTCCACTAATACCTACATTATTTTCGAGTCTATTCAAAAGAATGTTGTGGTCGATAGTATCAAATGCAGCGCTAAGATCGAGTAACACTAATAGAGAGATACAGCCACGATCAGATGATAAGAGTAAATCATTTGTAACTGATGAGAGCAGTCTCAGTGCTATGATACGGTCTAAATCCTGACTGGAAATCCTCACAGATACCATTTCTTTCTAAAAAGGAACATAATTGTGAAGACACTGCCTTTTCAAGTATTTTTGACAGAAAGGGTAGATTTGAGATTGGTCTATAATTGACTAAATCTGTAGGATCAAGTTGCGTTTTTTTAATAAGTGGTTTAATAATAGCCAACTTAAAAGTTTTCAGTACATATCCTAATGACAAAGATGAATTAATGATATTAAGAAGAGGATCTATAACCTCTGGTAGCATCTCTCTTAATAGCCTAGTCGGTATAGGGTCGAGCATACATGTTGTCGATTTTGACGATTTAACGAATTTAGCCAATTCTTCTTCTCCTATAGCAGTGAATGAGTGTAATTTTTCCTCAGTGACACTACAATGCTCTGTCTGATGTGATGCTGTAGTAGACGGCTGCATGGTTAAAAAATTGTTCCTAATATTATCAATCTTACATGTGAAGAAGTTCATAAAGTCATTACTGCTGTGCTGTTTACAATCATCAGAAGTTGAAGCTTTATTTTTGGTTAATTTAGCCACTGTATCGAATAAATACCTTGGGTTGTGTTTGTTTTCTTCCAAGAGAGTTGAGAAATAAGCAGATCTAGCAGTTTTTACGGCCTTTCTGTATGTGATCATGTGCTCTTTCCACGAATTACGAAATACCTCTAATTTTGTTTTCTTCCAGCTGCGCTCCATTTTTATGGCTGCTGTTTTAAGGGCCCGGGTGTGCTCGTTGTACCACGGCGTTGGACTATTTTCTTTAATTTTCTTTAAGTGCAGAGGAGCAACTGTGTCTAAAGTACTGGAAAAGAGAGAGTCAATAGTTTCTGTTGCAGCATCGAGTTCTTCTTTACTATCTGGGATGCTGAGGAGATGATACTGATGAGGGAGAATATTTAAAAAGCAATCTTTAGTAGCGGCAGTGATTGTCCTGCCATTTTTGAAGCGAGGGGGCGGCTTTGCAACCTTAGCTAAATTAAGTATACATGATACTAAGTAATGATCTGAGATGTCATCGCTCTGCTGCAGAATTTCAACGGTATCAACATTTATTCCATGTGACAATATTAGGTCTAAAGTATGATTATGGCGATGAGTGGCTCCTGACACGTGTTGCCTAACTCCAATAGAGTTTAGTGTGTCTTTAAATGCTAATCCCAATACGTCTTTTCCGTTGTCTACATGGATATTAAAATCACCAACAATTAGTACTTTATCTACGGCCAGTACTAACTCTGATAGAAAATCAGCAAATTCTTTGATAAAGTCTGTATTATGCCCTGGTGGCCTGTATACAGTAGCTAACACTAATGTTGAACGGGTTTTATCATGTACACTACATAGCATTACATAAAGCACCAAAACTTCGAAGGAATTATATTTGAAACTAGACTTCTGAGTAATACTGAAGATATTATTATAAATTACAGCAACTCCTCCCCCTTTACCTTTCAGACGCGGCTCATGTTTATAACAGTAATCTTGGGGGGTGGACTCATTTAAGGTAATGTAGTCGTCAGGTTTTAGCCAGGTTTCTGTCAAACAGAGCACATCTAGATTATTATCTGTAATAATATCATTAACAATAAGCGCTTTTGGGGAAAGGGATCTAATATTCAGCAACCCAAGCTTTATCAATTGTTCATCTGTATTATATCTTTTGTTTATTTGTTGGACGTCAATTAAATTTTTACTGTTGAATGGTTTTGATGTTTTTTTGTATTTACTAATTCGGGGAACAGACACAGTCTCTATATGATAATATCTAGGTGAAAGAGTCTCTATGTGCTGGGATTTGTCTGACTCCGGTAACGTGAGACAGCTAGCAGACGGTCGGTTTAGCCAGTTTGTCTGCTTCCTGACCTGGGCCCTAGTGAGTCAAGGTGAGATTTCAACAAAAAAGTAAATGAAAATGTAATTAAATCTACATTGAAATTAACAAAAAGAATAATATTGTGTGATCAATGTTACAAATGGATAAGCAGCTTGAATATCTGATTTCTACATGGGTGGGAATGAAATGCCCCTTTCCACCGATTGGTCAACCAAACTCTAAACCCTGTCATCATCAGGGAGCGCCTTGGGCGTGACCAATCCTGGAAGCACCAATTACACCACATCAGTTGACAGACCAATCACAACAGTGTCTCCTCATAAATATTGCTGTAAGCGGCCCCCACTTCACTCCTTTTTCTCCAGAGGGAATATTCACTGTCAAAGTGAATATTTTTTCTTCTGCTGTCTTTAGCGGAAACTAACGCGTTTAGTTGAGTTCTATGTTTCCCCCAAAGACTCTCATCTTCTATGCATTGTGTGTCGGGGGGTTAGACACACGCAGGCCGTTCTCACTGATCCCGAGTGCTGCCCGCACAGCTCTCTTTTCCCGTTAAGGGTATTCGAGAATAGAATGTCATGGGGAAGATCCAAGCTTTTCTGCACCATTTGCAGAGAAAGACGGACCTGCTCAGCAAACCCAGTAAAGCTGGAGAGTTAATGGATGAAATCTCTCCCCAACTTCCCCTTCTCTTTGAATCAGACCCTTTGGCAGAGGATAAAGAGGAGGAGGAAGCTGATGAGATGATTGCTCATCTCTTGGAAATGCAGATGCAATTCTCCCTCCTAATCTCTCCTCCAGACCCAGCAGTGCGACAGGTGAGTCTGTCTGTTTGGGAGAGTTGAGAGAATCGGGGCGTGAGACGGTGAGTTTATGTACACACTCAGACATGAGGTCAGGTGCTGGGGTATTACCGAAAGCCATCAGAGGCAGACGGTGGGTGATAACTCCACTCCATTAAGGGTTTGGAGGAACACTGGAACCCAACGGTGGCAGAGGCAAAAATATATGTTTTTGCAAATGGAATTTTTTTTGTAATGATAGTAGTTTATTTGAGTTTTTATGACCAAATAAGGCATCAATGCTGTGCTGGGTGTAACTCATTCTTGCTATAAATTGAGAAGCTTATGACTGTTCAAGGCCGAACCTCGAGGTGAAGACTTTTAGTTTTTATGTTGATTTTTTTATTCTGAAACTTTGTTATTAAAATTAAGTGAGTCGTATACCTCTCTAAACAAGTCTTCGAGTAATTTTTCTTCATGTCTATTATCTGAACCCGAATTTTAAAACACATCGAGCTTGGCACAGACTCCCCTGAAATCTCTAACCAACAAACAGCACTCTCAACTTGCAGGTAAGGACAGATATTTTGATTTAAATGAGTTATAGAGATGTGTGTTGGGGTACTTAGTTATTTTAGGGGAGCATAAATATAACATACACAAGATATTCCGACAAGGAGTTGGGAAACCCAAGGAGAAAATGACCCATGGGAACAATCAGAGAGGGGTTCACAACCCAAAGAGAGGAGGACGAATAAACTCTAGAACCAAGTGCTCTGCCACCTGATAACCCGAAAGCACAAGTGATGAATCCTCGTAAGGGACCAAATTGTTACAAACAGAGTTAGACACGGATAACAGAGGCAGGTGAAAGCAGAGTTTATTTCGGAACCAGGAAGTGAGCAGCTGCGGTGAGAGTCTGAGTGAGAGTATCTGGTAATGCTGGATAGGTTGGTAATACAATACGTCTTGGGATCTTGAACACAGGAACAATGGATCGAAGGAGACGAGGACCAGGAGACAGGACGAGACGAGGAGACACTCAGGGTTCGTTTGGGGATCAGGTAAGTAGTCAGGTGAGTCCAAGGAAGCAAGCATGTAGGGTCATGTGCAAACGATACCGGACAGTGACTGAGTGTGAGCGTGGGGCTTAAGTGCAGGTGGTGATTGCAGTGATGATGATGTGCAGGTGTGTGTGCTCAGTATTCAGGTGACAGGGATCGTTGTGGTAGTGAGGGGGTGGAGCCTGGCGTGCATGTAACATTACCCCCCCCTCCACGGTGGTCGACCTCTACCCCGTGGTGCTGGTCGATCAGGGCGGGTAGCGTGGAATGTCTCTAGTAGATTCGGATCAAGGATGTCATGCCTGGGTACCCATGATCTTTCTTCAGGGCCGTACCCCTCCCAGTCTACCAGGTATTGTAGTTGACCACCACGACGCCGGGAGTCCAAGATGTCCTGGACCTGATATGCTGCGCCGTCGTCAACGAGAAGTGGAGGGGGAGGCTCCGGAGTAACGCCAGGCTCTGGGGAAACAGAAACAGAGGGGTAGTGAGGTGTCAGGAGAGACAAGTGGAAAGTGGGGTGAATCCGGTACTGAGGTGGTAGTTGGAGTCTATACGTCACCGGATTGATCTGCTGCAGGATCTCGAAGGGGCCTATAACTGTTACCCCTTGTCGGCTTATGTTATATAACAGAGTAGGGATGGCAAGGCTCGATATTAACTAAGGTATAGGTAAAGAAACTAGTTAGCTTTGGTTTGCTCAATTATAATTCTGAAGGATCAGACTCAAACTGTACATTACACAAAATCAACAAAAACAAAACAATAAACAAAGGTAGAAAACATCAGTGACACCAGGCATCAAACAGGAAAAGTTCAGTGTTTGGTGAATCTTGACTGTTAAAGCAAATGTCAACACTTAGCTGATGGTGGAGCTGACCAGGTTTGATAGTAGTGGAAATGTCCTTGCAAAAGTCCACTCTTTTAGGTAACCCAGATCACTCAGAGATACTTCCAATGCTGAAGAAAGGAAAGGAGTCTTTCGGCCTTCTTTCCACCCGTACAATTCAAACCCTTGTTGCTCTCGTTAACCGTCCAAGCGTCGTGATCCAAGCAACAAACACAAAGTAGACTTAGCTGACGCAATCTTAAGCAACTACTTTCCCCTCATGAAAGAAAGCACAGGAACAAAAAGGTCCATCTAAGTAGAAGACAGTCACAATTAGCCTGAATGGCTCCTTTCTCAACACACCCAAAATCATAATTATACATTACATACATGCTCTGGTTTAGATAACTGTTGAAAAATAAAACATAACTTACTGATTGACCAAAAAGGAAACACATTCCTCAATCATAGGACCTTGTAAAATCAGACGGAATAGCCCAGGAAAGCCATTGCTTCCTCTATCCACATGCTGGTCTACTTCTTCAGGTATAGTACCTGGCTAAATACTCATCTATTAAGATGATTAGCGCCCCCTAATGGTGTGGGAAAATATAACCACTAAGGTAACAGAGTTAAAGCTGTTACATACCCCCTCGCTCAGAGGAAAATTGGTCATAACCATGGCAAATTTTAAGATTTTGGATATGATAGGTGTCACACTTATCAGGGTCTGAGATAAAAACAACTGCATAGTTTACAGGTCCCAACTTTTTCTTAACTCTGGCCGGACCTTTCCACTTGGCAGATAATTTAGCCATTACACCTTCCTCAGCTCTAGATAGGGGATGAGCCCGTACCCAAACCACATCCCCTTCCTGGAAATGAGCTGGTTTTCGACGCTGGTCATAGTACTTCTTCTGTTTTGCCTGAGCTCGTTCCACATTACACTTGACAATGTTAAGAAGCTCCCTTTGTTTGTCCAGTGTGGTATAGGCAGGGTGACTAGGATCGGGTGGTCTCTGAAACATGCGCTCCATTGGGCCTTTAAGTTTCCTTCCTAGTGCTACTTCCGCAGGAGTGAATCCAGTGCTTTCATGAAAGGCGGTATTGAGGGCAAACCTGAATTCAGGAATCCATCTGTCCCACAATCTGTGATGGTCACCTACATAGGAGGCAATCATTGTCTTCAGATTTCTGTTAACACGCTCAGTAAGATTAGTCTGGGGATGGTAAGCGGTTGTTAATTTTTGAACAACACCCCACTGTTTGCACACAAAACTGAGGAGTTGAGAAGTAAACTGTGTTCCCCGATCAGACACTAGATATGCTGGTGTCCCCCATCGAGTAAAAATCTCTTCCACCAAAATCCTTGCAATCTGCGGAGTTTTCGCTGATCTAAGTGGGAACATCTCCACCCACTTAGAACAGTAATCTACAATTACCATAAGATACTCATTTTGTTTGCTGCTTTTAGGGAAAGGACCCATTAGGTCAACCCCTAGCATGAAACCCGGTTCGACTACAGGTGTAGATTGTAGCTGACCAGAGAGTTTAGAAAGTGTGGGTTTGTATCGCTGACATACCTGGCATTCTTTGCAATAATTCCATACATCTTTCCTTATGGTCGGCCAGTAAACTGTTTCCAAAAGCCGGAGAAGAGTTTTAAGTTTACCAAGATGCCCACTAAGCGGGTTATCATGAGCATACTGGATGAAAGCTTGACGATGTATTGGTGGGATAATGAGTTGAAGCTTCTGCCTGTTTTGTCCATCAGGAATACTTCTGAAAAGAAATCCATTTTCAATAATATGATGCACTCTAGAAGTATCAGGAGGCTGGGACCGATCACGGATGGCAGAAACTATGTCTTGTATGTCTTGATCCTTATTTTGGGCAACAGCAATCTGCGTTAGATCGACTGGCATGCTGGCAGACGGAGGTACTTGATTAAGGGCAATGAGATTAGGTGAGCCGTCACAGTTTGGAATTCTGGAAAGCACATCAGGAACTATGTTACATTGGCCCTTTCGGTACTTGACCACAAAGTGGAACCCTTGGAGGCGAATGGTCCACCGGACCAGTCGTGATGACGGCTTGGGATGGTGAAAGGCCCACGTCAAAGCTGCATGATCGGTAATAATTTCAAATAGGCTGCCCTCTAAATAGGGGCGCCACTTTTCCACCGCCCAAACAACTGCCAAGCACTCTTTTTCTGACACTGAATAGGCTCTTTCTGCCCCCCTCAATAACCGGGATGCATAGGCAATGACACGCTCAATTCCTTCTGTTTCCTGGGTAAGTACAGCTCCTAAGCCCACTTCACTCGCATCTGTCTGGACTCTAAAAGGTTTCTCGAGATCAGGTGCTGCCAAAATGGGTGCATTGGTTAAATCCATCTTGAGTAGATCCAACGATTGCTGACACTGGTCTGACCAAATCCAGGTGGTATTTTTTTGTTTTAGTGCATGAAGGGGTGCTGCCTTTTCTGAGAAGTTGGGGATAAATCTATGATACCAACCAGCTAATCCCAAGAATCTTTGTACTTCTTTCAAGGATTGAGGAGTGGGAAACAATCGAATGGCTGAAACTTTGTCCGGATCAGTTCTTATTCCGTCTCCAGACACTAGATGACCGAGAAACTTAAGGGATTTCTGAATGAAATTGCATTTTTTCATGTTGAGGGTGAGCCCAGCTTTGGATAGGCAATTGAATACCTGTTGGAGGTGCTTGAAGTGCTCTTGTTCGTCTTTGGAGTAGATCACCACATCGTCAATGTATACCATACAACACTTCCCCTTCAGACCTCTTAATACATGCTCCATTAATCTTTGGAAAGACGCTGCGGCATTTTTCAGGCCGAAAGGTAAACGTTGGAATTCAAATAACCCTGAAGAAGTCACAAAGGCTGTTTTATGAATGCTGTCATGATCCATGTCTAGTTGCCAATACCCGCTTTTCAGATCAAGGGTACTGAATACTGATGCACCATGCATAGACTCCAAAATGTCTTGAATTTGTGGCATTGGGTACGCATCCAAAGGTGTCTTGGCATTAAGACCCCGATAGTCCACACAAAAACGCGTCCCACCATCTTTCTTTGGTACCACAACTACCGGTGAAGCCCAAGATGAGGTAGATGGACGTATGATATGTTTATCTAACATCTCTTTTACCTGTTCATCAATGAAATCTTGCTTCATCTTTGACACTCGGTAAGCTCTTTTTCTTACAGGCACCTCATCAGTGGTAAGGATTCGATGTTTAACCAATGTTGTATGACCGATGTCATGAGTACAAACTGTAGGCCAACCCAACATCAGCCCTTCCAACTGAATCTGCCCCTGTATGCTAGTGTCTGCTTTGGCAGTCAGACTATGGATAGCCTGAAGATCCTCTTCATTGCGTGGTGGTAAAGCCAGGGCAAGGTAGAAATGGACAGTATGTGTCATCGGAATGGTATCCTGCCAGATAAAGGGACGAGTAACTACCTCTTCCCCTTTTGTGGGGAAGGTATACTGAAAAAGCTGAAAGTCTATCACCATTCCTGACTTCAACAAAAAATCCATTCCCAATATAACAGGTACCGCCAGGTCAGAATCATTCATTATGTAGAATTCAACCACCACTGGAACATCATGCACTTTTGTTATCCAGACTACTTTCCCTACTGCAGCTTGATGATGGCCATTGGCCAGAAGAAATGTTTGTCCTCCGCTTGACAACAAGACTTCCTCCTTACACAACTGTTTCCAAAGGGACTTTTGCATTAAAGATAACGTACTACCAGTATCAACGAGTGCAGCTATCTGTTTACCTTGAATGTTAAGCGGAATGGTGAGGTTTCTGGGACTAGGCTGCAAATCCTCTTTAATGTTTTGCACAACTCTCGTATAGGATGGAGTGTTTCTTCTTTGTGACTCCTGACTCATGACATTCTTCTTCCGCTGCTCATCAGCGTTCATCATGTTCCAGTACTTCTTTGACTCACTAATGTCTCTTTCAACCTGCATTCCAACCCGAACCAGTTCGTGGACTGACTGCATGTTCCCTCTTAAAAGACTGGCAAGCCGAGGGTTGCAGTTCCTCAATATGGCCTGAATCATCTCCTTTTCAGCCATTCCCTTTTTCCACCTTAAACACAAGGCACGGTAATGGAAAGCGTAGTCCCTAAAACTTTCATTTACCCCTTGCCTCCTTTCCATTAGCTTTCTCATGGCCACTACTTCATAGTCTTCATTTAAGAAGGCTTGAAGGAAAGATTCTTTAAACTGCTGCCAATTACGGACCCTCTTCTTCTCCGCAGTCCACCAATCTTTGGCCGTGTGACTCAAAACAGCAGTAAGGGAAGCTATTGTTTCTTCGTCTGTTAACGGGCGGACAGCGAAATACTCCTCACAGCGTTCAATGAAGGCAAGTGGGTCTTCCTCTGGGTGATTACTGAATTTAGGGAATTCAAGCTTGACAGGCGGATTAAACTGGCTTCCTGACATACTGTCAGCAGTACAGTAGGTATTAGAATGAAAGTCTTTAGCAGGTTTGTGTACCACAGGTCTACTCGTGGTTTGATGAGGGGTTGAACTTGTTGGGTGGTTCATCTGTAGTTTATAATCTATCTGCTTGTCTCGCCTTTTTAGACAATCCACCATAGATTTACCCAGATCTAGCACCATCATCTCTAGGTATTTTTTTACCCGTTCACATTCACGATCAACATGATAGGACACTTTTTCTTCCGTGGCTCTACACAGTTCCTCACAATCCTGTACGGATATTTGGTCTCTCACCTGTTGTCGAAGGTTACAGAAATTTTTTTCCAGAGCATCAAGGCGGTTGCTAAGCTCATTAGTTATGGTTGATTTAAACTCTGGTTCTGTAGTCTCAGGACCTTCATAGACCTCTGGGGGTGGAGGAGGAGGTGGTAGTTGAAAACCTTCCTCAGGATCCTCCACACCAGCTCCATCTTCCTCATCTGAAATATATAAATCGCTAAAAGTATTGATCAGCTCCTTTAATGGCTCTCGATGTGCTCTAAACGGCGATGTGGAAAAGTCTGGGTCGGGTACAGGAACATCCCCGTCGCAAGCCTTTGAACTAGACATGACTTAACTGAAACCAATCTGTAGCAAACACATACCTTAAAGCCTTCCCAGTCCCTGTTCGGGCGCCATTTTATATAACTGTTACCCCTTGTCGGCTTATGTTATATAACAGAGTAGGGATGGCAAGGCTCGATATTAACTAAGGGATAGGTAAAGAAACTAGTTAGCTTTGGTTTGCTCAATTATAATTCTGAAGGATCAGACTCAAACTGTACATTACACAAAATCAACAAAAACAAAACAATAAACAAAGGTAGAAAACATCAGTGACACCAGGCATCAAACAGGAAAAGTTCAGTGTTTGGTGAATCTTGACTGTTAAAGCAAATGTCAACACTTAGCTGATGGTGGAGCTGACCAGGTTTGATAGTAGTGGAAATGTCCTTGCAAAAGTCCACTCTTTTAGGTAACCCAGATCACTCAGAGATACTTCCAATGCTGAAGAAAGGAAAGGAGTCTTTCGGCCTTCTTTCCACCCGTACAATTCAAACCCTTGTTGCTCTCGTTAACCGTCCAAGCGTCGTGATCCAAGCAACAAACACAAAGTAGACTTAGCTGACGCAATCTTAAGCAACTACTTTCCCCTCATGAAAGAAAGCACAGGAACAAAAAGGTCCATCTAAGTAGAAGACAGTCACAATTAGCCTGAATGGCTCCTTTCTCAACACACCCAAAATCATAATTATACATTACATACATGCTCTGGTTTAGATAACTGTTGAAAAATAAAACATAACTTACTGATTGACCAAAAAGGAAACACATTCCTCAATCATAGGACCTTGTAAAATCAGACGGAATAGCCCAGGAAAGCCATTGCTTCCTCTATCCACATGCTGGTCTACTTCTTCAGGTATAGTACCTGGCTAAATACTCATCTATTAAGATGATTAGCGCCCCCTAATGGTGTGGGAAAATATAACCACTAAGGTAACAGAGTTAAAGCTGTTACAGGCCAATGAACCTGGGACTCAACTTCTTGCACTGCAGATGCAGTCTGATTTCCCGGGTGGACAGCCAGACCTTCTGCCCCACCTGGAATGTTGGAGCGTCGGAGCGGTGAAGGTCGGCTGTCAACCTGCGTCTGCAGAGTGCCCGTTGTAGTTGGTGATGGGCTGAGTCCCAGACCCTCTCACTCTCCCGGAACCAGTAGTCAACCGCAGGAACGTCGGAGGGTTCCCCAGACCAGGGGAAGAGGGGCGGTTGATAGCCGAGTACGCACTGGAAAGGTGTCAGGCCGGTGGTGGATTGTCGAAGTGAGTTCTGTGCGTACTCTGCCCATCCTAGGAACTGGTTCCAGGAGTCCTGGTGGCCGTGACAGAAGGTACGGAGGAAACGGCCAATCTCCTGGATCTTTCTTTCCGTCTGCCCGTTCGTCTGAGGATGGTATCCGGACGTGAGGCTGACGGTCACACCTAGGAGTGCAAAGAAGGCCTTCCATACCTTAGAAATGAATTGAGGACCTCTGTCAGATACGATATCTTCGGGAATGCCATAATACCGGAAGACGTGGTTAAACATGGCTTCCGCGGTCTCTAGGGCTGTGGGAAGTCCTCGTAGTGGGAGCAGCCGGCAGGACTTCGAGAAGCGATCAACCACTACGAGGATAGAGGTGCAGTTCTCTGAATTGGGCAGGTCTGTGATGAAATCCACCCCTAGGTGTGACCACGGACGGTTGGGAACGGGCAGAGGCAGGAGTTTCCCAGCTGGCAGGTGTCGAGGGCTTTTGGCCATGGCGCATTCCCGGCATCCCCTCACGTACCTTCTGACATCAGCTGGCATGTGTGGCCACCAGAAGCGCTGGCGTAGCAGCGAGAGGGTTTCATTGACCCCAGGGTGACCAGTGCCCAGTGATGTATGTGAGGAGTGAATCAGAGGGATGCGTTGTGCTCGAGTGATATATTGCAAGCCCGGAGGACAGCCCGGCGGCACGTTGGTGGAGGCATTGGTAGAGGACAGGGTCTCTTCTGACCATGTGATGGGACTGAGGAAGAGCTTCGTGGGGAGAATGGGTTCCTCTTATTCCTCGGAACGTTCCTCTGGGCCATGGATGCGGGAAAGGGCATCCGCCTTGATGTTCTTGGCCCCAGGTCGGTAGGATATGTGGAAGTCGAACCTCGTGAAGAAGAGTGCCCAGCGAGCCTGTCAGGGGTTGAGTCGTCTTGCCTCTCGGAGATACCCCAGGTTCTTATGGTCAGTCAGGACCAGGAACAGATGTTTGGAGCCCTCTAGCCAGTGCCTCCACTCCTCCAGTGCGAGCTTGATGGCAAGGAGCTCTCGGTTGCCGATGTCATAGTTAACCTCCGCCGGGCTGAGCTTGCGGGAGAAGAAGGCACATGGATGGACACGGCTGGGGTTCCCCTGCTGCTGAGAAAGGACCCCACCCACCCCGGTGGTAGAGGCGTCCACCTCCACGACAAAGGGAAGCTCAGGATCAGGATGGACCAGGAGGGGAGCTGTCGTGAAGGTGTCCTTCAGGGTCTGGAATGCTTGGGTGGCGACTGGGGTCCAGGAGAGAGACTTGGGCTTGTTGCGGAGCAGGCTGGTGAGGGGACTGGCGATGGAGCTGTAGTTTTGTATGAAGCGTCGATAGAAATTTGCGAAACCCAGGAAGTGTTGTAGTTCCTTCACAGAGGTGGGAGTTGGCAAAGACCGGATGGCTTCCACCTTCCTCTCATCCATCCGGATGCCACTGTGATCTATGTTGTACCCGAGGAACTGCACAGTGAGCTTGTGGAATGAGCACTTCTTGGCCTTGAGGTAGAGCTGGTAGTTCCTTAGGCGTTGTAGGACCTCCGCAACGTGACGGCGATGGTCGGCCATGCTCCGGGAGCAGATCAAGATGTCATCTATGTAGACCAGCACGAACCTGTGGAGACACTCCCGGAGCACCTCGTGGATGAAGTCCTGGAATACGGAGGGGGCGTTGGTGAGTCCATAGGGCATCACTAAATACTCGTAGTGACCAGTGGGCATGACAAAGGCGGTCTTCCACTCGTCCCCCTCACGTATCCGGATGAGGTTGTAAGCGCTGCGGAGGTCCAACTTCGTGAACACAGTGGCACCACGGAGATGTTCCAGGGCAGCTGGGACGAGAGGAAGGGGGTAACGGAACTTGACGGTGATGTTATTTAATGACCGGTAGTCGATACAAGGCCGCAAGCCTCCGTCCTTCTTTGCCACGAAGAAGAAGCTCGAAGCAGCAGGGGAGGTAGATGGACGGATGTAGCCTTGCTCCAGCGCCTCCTTGATGTACTCCTCCATGGCCTTCTCCTCCGGGAGAGAGAGGGGATAGATTTTCCCACTGGTTCACCTGGCAGCAGATCGATGGCGCAGTCCCATGGCCGATAGGGAGGCAGCTTGGAGGCCCGTTGGGGACAGAAGACGTCTCTGAAGGGGGCGTAACAGGAGGGGACATCCACCGATCGTCTCTCTACCGGACTCTCAAAGGACGTGGCACAGACGGGGAGATCTTGGGGACGCGGAGAGGGACGAATCGGTGGAGATGGGAAGCAGTCCGGGAAGTAGCTGTAGCCCCACTTCAGGACCTCTCCTGTCTTCCAGGAGATGACGGGGTTGTGCTGCTCTAACCACGGGCGCCCTAGGAGAATGTCAGCGGTGGATTCCTCCAGAACCAGCAGGTGTAGTCGCTCCATGTGGAGGATTCCGACTTGCACTCCGATGGGGCCCACGGAGCGACTAACCTGCCTCCGACTGAGTGGTCTGCCCGTTACCGTCTGGACCTGGTAGATCGTCGAAGTTGCAGACGTGCGGAGCTTGAGCTGGCGGCAGAGGGTTCCCGAGATGAAGTTCCCGGCTGACCCAGAATCGAGGAGGGCAGTAACTGAAAGGGAGATTCCAGCAGCAGTAAGGTTCACAGTTGTGGTGAGTGGCTTCATTTTAGAGAGTGACGGAATGATAGCACTCACCGTGGGTCGAGGAGGACGGACTGGGCATTCTGAGATGTAATGCCCAGGTAGACCGCAGTAGAGACAGAGATTCTGGGTCAGCCATCTCTGCCGTTCAGCTGACGTCAGTCGGGAGTTCTCCAGTTGCATGGGCTCGGGGTTGGGTTCTGGAGTGCTGACATCACCTGGTCGGCGGAGGAACAATGACGACTGGCCCTGGTGCTCTTCGATGCACGACTGCATATGAGAGGCGAAGCGGATGGAGAGTTGGATGAAGCGTTCTAGCCCGATGGTATCCTCGTATGCAGCGAGATACAGCCGCACCCGAGGATCCAGACCCTGTCGGTAGGTCGTAAGCAAGGACTGCTCATTCCATCCACTAGCAGCAGCGAGGGTTCGAAACTGTAGAGCATACTCATTAACTGTGGAGGTACCTTGTTTCAGATGGTATAACTGTTCTCCGATCGCCGAATCCCATGATGGTTTCCCAAAGACCTCCTTAAAGTGAGACAGGAACCCCGACAGGGTCTGGATCACTGGACTGTCTGTGGACCACATAGATTCCGCCCAACGGAGCGCTTTACCGGAGAGTTGAGATGTGATGAACGCTACCTTAGCGCGATCGTTGGGGTACAGACGCGGCTGCATCTCCAGGACCAGAGAACATTGCAGAAGGAATCCGTTGCAATCCTCCACCGAACCAGAGAAGGGCGCCGGTCTGGCCATGGGACTGGCGTACTCGGGGGGCGAAGAAGTGGTTGTGTGGATCCCGGAAGTGCTCGCCGGTGAAGGTGCAGGTGAGCTGGTGGGAAGAGCTCGCCGAACGGCGTCGACGAGCTCTTGGAATGGATCCGGGGTGCTCATCCTGGTGCGCTGTGTTGGTCCGGTATTCTGTTACAAACAGAGTTAGACACGGATAACAGAGGCAGGTGAAAGCAGGTGGAACCAGGAAGTGAGCAGGTGCGGTGAGAGTCTGAGTGAGAGTATCTGGTAATGCTGGATAGGTTGGTAATGCAATACGTCTTGGGATCTTGAACACAGGAACAATGGATCGAAGGAGACGAGGACCAGGAGACAGAACGAGACGAGGAGACACTCAGGGTTCGTTGGGGATCAGGTAAGTAGTCAGGTGAGTCCGAGGAAGCAAGCATGTAGGGTCATGTGCAAACGATACCGGACAGTGACTGAGTGTGAGCGTGGGGCTTAAGTGCAGGGGGTGATTGCAGTGATGATGACGTGCAGGAGTATTCAGGTGACAGGGATCGTTGTGGTAGTGAGGGGGTGGAGCCTGGCGTGCATGTAACACAAATGTAATTATCCTGAAACAAGGGCGTTTAAAGAGGGAGGAAGAAGCAGATGTATTAGTCAATGTGGCTGTGGCAAGCAGCGAGGCTGAGGGACTGAGAGAACGGACGAGGCCAGTCGGGAGTGATAATGTCTCATGGAGGAGCTCGGACACATAAAAAGAGGAGCGACAACAGTGAAGGACAAAAGAGGCCTGGACTTTATGTTGTGTTTTATTATTGTGTGTGTGAGGCAGTCATCCGTGAGGGGCTGACACTTTTACTTTCAGTTTATTTGTTTTGTTTATTAAAGTCTTGTTGAACACAGGGGGTATGCCATAGGGCATGAAAAAGGTGAAGGCCATGACTTGAGCGAGGAGTTAAAAACCATAATGATCCTAGACACATTAATAAATAAAATCAGTGTCTCTGCTAAAGACAACAAATATCACGCAGTGGCTATGCCAATAATTTCAGGAGGGGAGTTTGGATTTAATGAAGTCAAAATATGGGCATCCATTATAGCCGAACAAAGACAATATACTGTATATCTGAGCATTAGCAACAGACACAGAGCTAACTTAATATACAATACAACAGAAAACAAATATATTCTGTGCATACAATGTAAGAGATCATGTAAAAATATTGCATTCAAATATCACATTGTAGACTTTTTATCATATGATACATTTATGTGCTATACTTGGCAATCACATTTATGATTAGAAACATTTAAATCATTATGGATGAGTTCAGTCAAACATTATTATATTTGTAGGCCTGATACTGAAGAGCCTGAAGATTTCTGCTGACAGACTCATCTGAGCTCTTCCTCTGTTCCTCCTTTACATAAAACAAAACCATCATTTGGTTGAACACTAAACCAACATTAATCCTCAATATCACATGTTTCTGATACGCATGCTAACACACACGCTGCTTTATTTAACTGTAAAGTCTGAGTCTCTTCCAGCTGTATGAGACACATTTACACATTAATCACACATTTATTTCTCCTCATAGACACAGTAGTGAGGCTCTTCTGTGATCACCTGATGCTTTCTGATCCTCTCATGACCGTTTCACAGATTTAAACCATGATCTAATTGATCTATCAGGGACGTTTGGTGATTGATCTTCATCTCTGTAAGGAGGAACCAGAAGAGAAAACAATCAGTGTTCAGTTATTAAATTATATTTCAATGACTGTTTTTGAGTAAAAAGAAGTGACATTAAATTTCTGTAATCAGATTAATTACTGACTTTACATTATCCTGCAGAGATATTCCTAAAACAATATTTGTGTATTAAATACTCTAGATTTAAAATATGAATGGCATTCATATGTGTGTGTGTGTGTGTGTGTGTGTGTGTGTGTTGGTGTGACTGCAGAAGGACCTGCGACTCCTATTGAGTCACTGTAAAGGAGAAACACATGCTAATGAGTGTACGGCGTATGGAATAAACCACAGCGAGCAAACACAAATGTTATCTTCAGTTCAAACCTGTCAGTTAAACTTCCACTAGTTAAAGCCGTTTGCCCTCTAGTCTACACATGTTTGTAGGGCTCTTAGTAAATCACTGACAGTAAAGTGAGTGTAAAGTAGTGTGACGTGTTGCTTGTCACAGTAAAAACACACTCGAGACAGAGACATTTCTCATGTGCGGCTGGACGGCTGTGAGCTGAAGCTGAACTGATTTTAGCAGCGTTTTCCTACAATCTGACCAAGTCTATTTTCAAACTGAAATGATTCTCTATTACTGACACAGTTAATAAAGCAGGTGTTGCTGTGTAAAGCTGTGACTGTGTGCTTTTGTTCTCTTTCCTCCTTTGTGTTAAACATTTTAATCAACTTTACATTTTGTTCTCACACAAACCCTTTGTTGCAATAAAGCTCAATGATAATTTCCTTTCATGAATATTTGAAAGGTTTGTTCTCATATCAGAGGTAAATGAAGCTCTCTTTAATATCACAGTGATGTTTCCTCACCTCAGGACACAGTTTGAGTCTCGTAGCTCGTCTCTGAGCCGCTGCTTTGAGTCTCCGATATTATTGCGTCTCAGATCAAGCTCTTTTAAAAACTGTAGCGCTTTTGAGTTAGTTAAAGACTGAGTTAAAGAAGAAACATCTGTAATGCCACAGGCCTGTAGACTAGAAAGACACAAACAGAGGAAGAGAGATTATCTCACAAACAAATCATTAAGATGAAGAATTTTACACAAATATAATGTGAACTCAGGCTCTTCATGAGATATTGAGTATAAAGTGTTTTAGTTTAACCTGTTAAAGTGATTTTAAGCATTTTGATTCTTGTTTGTGAATGTGACTGACCTCAATCTCTCCAGTTTACAGTGTGAATCCTTCAGTGCGTCACATAAGGGCTTCACTCCTGTGTTTTCTAGTTTATTCCCGCTCAGGTCCAGCTCTCTCAGGTGTGATGGGTTTGATTTCAGAGCTGAAGTCAGGATGAGACACTGTTTCTCTGTAATACTGCATCCACTCAGACTGAAGACAGAAAGAGAAAATGACTCAGATCTGTGACGATCATCTTATTGAAGAGCTACAGCATATAGTCTGTCATTTAGTCTATAGTTTCCATATTCAGCTTGTAATCGTGTCACATTAGTTCTGTTTGCTGGAAACTGTTGTTTCTTCTTTCATTTTGTAAACAATATTGTTTTAATCTCTGTTGTTTATTGTAGCAGCAGATGCAGATCTCATGATATTTCTGCAGAACAACATGTAGGGGAAGATGGGGAAGATGCCCCCCTTCAGAACAATGTGGATTTACTGTTAAACTGTAACATATTTAAAGAGAAGTTTAGCATGTGCAGGATATGATGATGCATCAGCCCAATAAATGTAAATTGTAAATGTAAATTACTTCTGATATAACTTTTAATAATATTTATACACATTTTAAAGTGTCATTAAAGGGTGCATAACACACAGTTTCTGCCTGTTATAAAAGATGATATAACTTAATATACAGGTGCTGGTCATATAATTAGAATATCATCAAAAAGTTGATTTATTTCACTAATTCCATTCAAAAAGTGAAACTTGTATATTATATTCATTCATTACACACAGACTGATATATTTTTGATATGATAAATGTAACAAGGTCAAAAGTTACTAAAGTTATCACTGGACTGATTGATCAAAGCTCGGTGTTAAGGGACTTACACTATAGCATGTTTCATACAATACACTAGCCCTTTAAGAAACGTGACTGTGTGACGTTCTGGAAGTGTCGCGAGAGTCGCCTGTAAACAGCGCGTTGTCACAACGTGGTTTGAATGCTGCTCATGCGGTGGAGAGTCGAAGCCATAAAAGCCTGCTTTACTATCAAAATAATGAGAAATATGCACATATAGTGGGTTAGGGTTAGGGTTAGGGTTAGGGTTAGGGTACATTCTTACCGATGTGAAGAAATCAGATCGACAATAGATCTCGAAGCATAAGTGTTTAACTATCATCAATGACAGTTTATCATTGAGATTATTTTGTTGTGCATGATGTGATTTGAACATTAAGTGATTGGTGGTCATTTTGGTTGATTATAGAGGGGAGAAGAGAGCTCTTTAGGTCTTCTGTTTCCTCGGGCCGAGTGTGAAGCAACAGAGTAAGTGTTATTAACTAATCAATTCTAAAAATTGTTTATTACTCATGTACATGTGTGTTTTATTGTAACCAGTAGATAGTTCTGGTGTTGTATGTTCCAAATGTTAAGGACTAGTGTTGTATTGTGTCTATTACTGTCCACAGAAGGGAAATTGAGTTCATCATTCCCTGTGGAAGTGTGTACAATGCTATAGTGATGCTATGATGATGAACAGTACGTTTGAATTATTTGATTTTTGAAGTGTTCAAGTGTTAATTCACTGTGATTGAGCTTGAGTGAATATTAGCCGATGTAATGCATTAATGTTACTGGGAAATGTGGCTTCTAATTTCATTTTTATGCATGTGTTATGTTACATAAGCAGCATTATTTGATCTTCTGTGCATGCTGACAAATCTTGTAACAATCTGTGTATTGGTTTTTTTCAGAATAAGAGTCCCCTATCTTTGTCTATGTTGGTTATATTCCTGTAATAGATTTGTTAATGTGGTGACTGAGAACAGAAAGACAAGAGAGACTCAGTTTGATGTAAAAAAAAAAAAGAACATCTTTATTGATTTCCACCACTGTAACAAGCTTTCCGACTAAACACCCTTAAGATTTGCATAGTTAACGCTGCGCTGTTCTAAGTGCAGTCTGGAATAAACAATCCCCTTAAATAATTTTAATTCCTGTGTCCGGTTTCGTCACTAATACTCTCACACCGGGACACACAAAGAAAGGATTTTTAGAAATCTTGGCCAACTGAAAAGTATGAACATGAAAAGTATGAGCATGTCCAGCACTCAATACTTAGTTGGGGCTCCTTTAGCCTGAATTACTGCAGCGATGCGGCGTGGCATGGAGTCGATCAGTCTGTGGCACTGCTCAGGTGTTAGGAGAGCCCAGGTTGCTCTGATAGTGGCCTTCAGCTCTTCTGCATTGTTGGGTCTGGCATATCGCATCTTCCTCTTCACAATACCCCATAGATTTTCTATGGGGTTAAGGTCAGGCGAGTTGGCTGGCCAATTAAGAACAGGGATACCATGGTCATTAAACCAGGTACTGGTTGCTTTGGCACTGTGTGCAGGTGCCAAGTCCTGTTGGAAAATGAAACCTCCATAAAGTTGGTCAGCAGCAGGAAGCATGAAGTGCTCTAAAACTTCCTGGTATGCGGGTGCGCTGACCTTGGACCAACACCAGCAGATGACATGGCACCCCAAACCATCACTGAATGTGGAAACTTTACACTGGACCTCAAGCAACGTGGATTGTGTGCCTCTCCTCTCTTCCTCCAGACTCTGGGACCCTGATTTCCAAAGGAAATGCAAAATTTACTTTCATCAGAGAACATAACTTTGGACCACTCAGCAGCGGTCCAGTCCTTTTTCAGGCGAGACGCTTCTGACGCTGTCTGTTGTTCAAGAGTGGCTTGACACAAGGAATGCGAAACCCATGTCTTGCATACGTCTGTGCGTAGTGGTTCTTGAAGCACTGACTCCAGCTCCAGTCCACTCCAGTGAATCTCCCCCACATTTTTGAATGGGTTTTGTTTCACAATCCTCTCCAGGGTGCGGTTATCCCTTTTGCTTGTACACTTTTTTCTACCACATCTTTTCCTTCCCTTCGCCTCTCTATTAATGTGCTTGGACACAGAACTCTGTGAACAGCCAGCCTCTTTTGCAATGACCTTTGCAAAGACCTGTGTCTTGCCCTCCTTGTGCAAGGTGTCAATGGTCGTCTTTTGGACAACTGTCAAGTCAGCTTCTTCCCCATGATTGTGTAGCCTACAGAACTAGACTGAGAGACCATTTAAAGGCCTTTGCATGTGTTTTGAGTTAATCAGCTGATTAGAGTGTGGCACCAGGTGTCTTCAATATTTAATTTATTTTACATAACGTCTCGGTTACGTATGGTAACCCTCGTTCCCTGAAGGAGGGAACGGAGACGTACGTCGGACGTACCGACGAATTGGGATCACTTCTGGGAGCCCCTATCAGCTTCGAGCTATCTAGAACCGGCCAATGAACAATTGGCGTGCGAGATTTGCATCTCGCGCTCCGCCCCGCGCCGCGGGTGTAAACAGGAAGCGAGAGCGAATGCACGCTGTTTTTCACTAAGGAGCCACACGTAGTGGCTCGACCTGCAGTGATGGTACAGCAACTGTGGCGACGGGACGTACGTCTCCGTTCCCTCCTTCAGGGAACGAGGGTTACCATACGTAACCGAGACGTTCCCATTCAGTCGGTCACGTTCGACGTACGTCGGACGTACCGACGAATTGGGATCCCCTATGGAAAACGCCATAGTTACTACCACTTCCAGCGCCCAGCGAGAGCCCCACAGACCCCGATCTGATGCGGGCGGGTAGGTTCACGCAGGGAGAGCCAAAGCTGCTGTTCCGCAAGACCCACTCAGCTGACTATATTGGATAACGCTGGGAAAGCGTGCCTGTGAAGGCAGCTGCGGAAGCCACATCATGCCCGGAGGGAGTTAACATGTGGAGAATACACGTATGGGCTGGCCGTGGGCAGCACAACATACGGAAGTCCCAGGGGTGGCCCCGGCCAACTAGGAGGGAGACAACACGTACCTGAGACGGCAGAGGAACTCTGCCGAGGGAAAGACACGGGCTCGCCGTAGGGAGCCGTACCGTGGAAGAATACACATATGGGACCGCCGTGGGGGTCACTACATACGGAACCCAGCCTAACACAAGTTCCACCAATGCATACGAGTGTTAGACCTGGCGTCGAACGCTCCGCCACGTCCGACTGCCGCGGGTTGCGGAGGACTCAACAGGGTTCGCCGTTCCGGGGAACTCGACTGGAGCAGAATAAGCGCACGCATCCGTCTACCATAGGGGAGGGAATGGCGCAGCAAGCCGACACTAGAACGGGCACTTCGGTGTTACTGACTATGGGAAGTGAGCACACAGGAAGAAACCGGCTCTACACGGAGGCTATAGAATCTAGCAAACGTGTTAGGTGTCGCCCAGCCCGCAGCTCTACAAATATCTGTCAGCGAGGCGCCACGAGCCAGCGCCCAGGAAGAGGCAACACCCCTAGTGGAGTGGGCTCTTAACCCGAGCGGGCAGGGCACGTCTTGGGATTGATAAACCAAGACGATGGCATCCACTATCCAGTGGGCCATCCTCTGCTTGGAGACAGCCTTTCCCTTCTGCTGTCCTCCGTAACAGACGAAGAGCTGCTCTGAGGTCCTGAAGCTTTGCGTTCTGTCCACGTAAGTCCGGAGAGCACGGACGGGACAGAGAAAAGCTAGGGCTGGGTCTGCCTCCTCCGAAGGCAGCGCTTGCAGGCTCACCACTTGGTCCCGGAAGGGAGTAGTGGGAACCTTGGGCACGTATCCAGGCCGGGGTCTCATGATCACATGAGAGTTACCGGGCCCGAATTCCAGGCACGATTCGTCGACCGAAAATGCCTGCAGGTCCCCTACCCTCTTGATGGAGGCCAACGCAATCAGGAGTATAGTCTTTAACGACAGGATTTTCAACTCAGCTGACTGCAGAGGCTCAAAGGGTTCTCTCTGTAGTGCAGTAAGCACCAGAGCTAAGTCCCAAGAGGGTATAGAGGGAGGACGAGGAGGATTTAATCTCCTCGCTCCCCTAAGGAACCTGACGATCAGATCGTGCTTACCTAGAGATTTTCCATCTACGAGTTCATGATTAGCGGCGATAGCGGCGACATAGACCTTGAGGGTGGAGGGAGACAGCCTTCGCTCCAACCCATCCTGTAGAAAGGTAAGCACAAAAACGATCGAACATCTTCGGGGGTCTTCTCGGCGAGAAGAGCACCAGTCGACGAACAGGTTCCACTTCAACGCATAGAGGCGCCTCGTAGAGGGGGCTCTAGCGGAAGTGATGGTGTCAACTACCGCCTGCGGTAGGTCACCTAGAACCTCCGCGTCCCGTCCAGGGACCAAACATGGAGTTTCCAGAGGTCCGGACGCGGGTGCCATAGGGTGCCCCGTCTCTGAGTCAGGAGGTCCTGTCTCAGAGGAATGGGCCAGGGAGGTGCTGTCGCAAGGAGCACTAGTTCCGGGAACCAAGTCCGGTTGGGCCAATACGGAGCGACCAACAGGACCTGCTCCTCGTCCTCCCTGACTTTGCACAGTGTCTGCGCAAGAAGGCTCACTGGGGGAAACGCATACTTGCGTTCTTCCCGGGGCCAGCTGTGGGCCAGGGCATCCGACCCGAGGGTCCCCTCGGTCAAGGAATAAAACCACTGACAGTGGGTCGTCTCTGGGGAGGCAAACAGGTCTACCTGTGCGGCCCCGAAACGACTCCAGATTAGCTGGACCGCCTGGGGATGGAGTCGCCATTCTCCCGGAAGTACCTGCTGACGTGACAGCTCGTCGGCCGCACGATTGAGCAGGCCCGGAATGTGAACGGCACGAAGCGACCTCAGATGCTTCTGACTCCATAAGAGGAGATGGCGGGCGAGTTGTGACATGCGACGGGAGGGTAGACCACCCTGTTTGTTGATGTACGCTACGGCCGCAGTGTTGTCCGTCCGGACCAGAACGTGCTTGCCTCTGAGCGGCACTTTGAAGCGGCTGAGTGCAAGACGAACTGCTAACAACTCGAGGCAATTGATATGCCATTGCAGTTGAGGCCCCGTCCACAGACCCGAAACTGCAAGCCCGTTGTACGTGGCACCCCAACCCGTGGATGAGGCATCCGTGGAGACAACGGAGTGCCTGGACACTTGTTCTAGGGGAACTCCCGCCCGGAGAAACAGAGGGTCCGACCACGGGCCTAAGGTTTGGCGGCACCTCGGAGTCACTTGGACGCGGAGGGAACCGCTGTGCCACGCCCATCTCGGGACTCGATCGTGTAGCCAGCGTTGAAGCGGTCTCATATGAAGCAATCCGAGCGGCGTTACTGCGGCTGCGGATGCCATATGCCCCAGGAGCCTCTGAAAATGTTTCAGTGGAACCGCTGTCCTGCCTCTGAACGAATTCAGGCAGTTCAACACCGACTGGACGCGCTCCTCGGTGAGGCGCGCTGTCATGGCGACTGAGTCTATCTCCATACCAAGAAAAGAGATCCTCTGCGTGGGGCAGAGTTTGCTCTTCTCCCAGTTGACCCGAAGTCCCAACTGGCTGAGGTGACTGAGCACCTTGTCCCTGTGTTCGCACAACTGCTCTCGCGACTGGGCAAGAATTAGCCAGTCGTCGAGGTAGTTGAGGATGCGAACGCCATGCTCTCTCATGGGAGCAATGGCCGCCTCCGCAACCTTCGTAAAGACGCGGGGCGACAGGGACAGGCCGAAGGGTAAGACGCGGTACTGATATGCCCGTCCCTCGAACGCGAAGCGCAGAAAGGGCCGGTGTCGAGGGAGAATCGAGACATGAAAGTACGCGTCCTTCAGGTCGATCGCTGCAAACCAATCTCGGGGACGGATGCACCTGAAGATGCGCTTCTGCGTTAACATCGTGAACGGCAGCCTGTGAAGGGACCGGTTCAGGAATCGCAGGTCCAAGATCGGTCGTAACCCGCCGCCTTTCTTGGGTACAATGAAGTACGGGCTGTAGAACCCGGACCTCATATCGGCTTGAGGGACCGGCTCTATCGCGTCCTTCGCCAGTAGGACAGCGATTTCCGCCCTGAGCACGGGGGCGTTCGCCTCCACTACAGTCGTGAAGTGAACGCCCCTGAACTTGGGGGGACGCCGGGCGAACTGAATCGCATAGCCGAGTCTGATGGTACGGATGAGCCACCGAGACGGGCTGGGAAGCGCTAGCCAGGCTCCCAGACTCCGAGCAAGGGGGACCATCGGCACCACAGACGTACCCGCAGCGGGGCAGCGAGGCGGAACGCAGGGATCCGGCTCGGACGACATGGGAGCGGCCCGAAGCGGGATCTGAGTGTGCTGTGCAACACTTACCTGCATCCGCGGAGGGGACGTGCGAGTGTGGGGAGGCCGCTTGTGTGCGTCCCGACAGCCGGCGTCCCCTGCTGGCGAAGGGAGAGGTACTTGAGGGTGGCGAGGCATGGGAGCGTCGACCACCGCCAAGCGCGCTCTCTTGGCACCCAGAGATATTGGAAACTGCTCTTTTATTGATGTTTTGGGTGCCGCTGGCACTGGGACCAGAGGCGGAACAGACAAACAAAAGATTTTACCCCGACCCTCCTCCGGGGGAAGGAGTGGTGCTGCAGCCATCTCCCTCAGAGCAGTTTCCTCCATCTCTGGGCGGCCCGTCTCAGGGTCGCTTGCGACGACGCTTGCCACCTGGCTTGGCAGCGGCCTGAGCGGGCTGGACATCCTTCCCACGGCCGGCCCCACGCCGTCGGCTGGTGGAAGGCTGCTGCGGTGCCTTGGCGGGGGCGGAGGCGGCGGCGGGTGGACTCGGAGGCGCTGCCGCCGGCGGCAGGGTGGAGGCAGCAGCGGGCCGCCGGGGCAGGATGTGCTTGATCGCCTCCGTCTGCTTCTGGGCGGCCGAGAACTGTTGGGCGAAGCTCTCGACCGCGTCGCCGAATAACCCAGCTGACGAGATGGGGGAGTCCAGGAACCGATATTTATCGGTCTCCCTCATGTCAGCCAGGTTAAGCCAGAGATGACGCTCCTGGACCACAAGCGTGGACATCGCCTGACCGATGGAACGGGCGGTGACTTTCGTCGCCCGGAGGGCGAGGTCCGTCGCCGTCCGGAGCTCCCGGAGGAGCTCTGGGTCAGGCCTACCCTCGTGCATGTCAAGGAGCGCTTGGGCCTGGTGGACCTGAAGCAGCGCCATGCCATGCAAGGCGGACGCAGCCTGCCCACAGGCCTTGTAAGCCTTCCCAGTCAGACTGGAAGAAAACTTACAGGCCCGGGACGGGAGACGTGGGTCACCGCGCCAGTTAGAGGCGGTCGCCGGACACAGTTGCATCGCGACGGCGCGCTCCACTGGCGGGATCCCCACGTAACCCTTGGCTGGCCAGGGTAGTGAGGGGGGAGGAGTCACTCGGCCGGTTTCTGGCAGAAAAAGGTGCCGTCCACGACCTCGTGAGCTCCTCATGCACCTCCGGGAAGAAAGGTGTCGGGGCGGGACGCTGAGAACCAGCGCGACCCACCCCGAGGAACCAATCGTCCAACCTAGAGGGTTCGGGACACGGTGGAGGGTTCCACTCGAGCCCAACCCTTTCGACGGCCCGGGCAAGCATAGCAGCCATCTCAGGGTCCGGGGCAGCCGTTGCCACTCTCCCAGAGGGAGGCAGTACAGCTGACCCTTCATCCTCCGAGGACTGAAACTCCCCCTCCGATGCAGCGATCGACATCTGCTCGTCTGCTGGAGCTCCAAAAGTCACCACTGGTCTCCCGTGGGAGGGTCCAGCGGGTTCTCTCGGAGGCTCTACCGGCTGCGGAGCTGAGGGATTAGGGGCCTGCGGAGGGTCACTCGGCGGGTTTGCCCTAAACGTAATCCTCAGATCACCCTGGCCATCCAAAGAAGCAGGTCCGCCCGGGTTAGGGGCAGCCCTGGTTCGTGGGATGGGTAAGGGGACTCCCCCAGCCCGGAGGTAGGAGAGTCTCGATCTTAGCTCCGAGATAGTCATGTTCCCGCAGTGGGAACACGAACTATCCACAAACGCCGCCTCAGCGTGCTGTGTGCCCAAACACGTGAGACAGCGATTGTGACCGTCAGCAGGGGACAGGGAACGACCGCATCCAGAAACGCACGGGTGGTAAGACATCCTGAAAAGGACGGCACGTCACCCGTGAACTCTTTTGTGAGGAAACGCTCTGCGCTGAAGCACTCAGGGGGAAACGCGACAGCGCACGGGATTGTGTGCAGCCCGTGCCTGTACTCAACAGGAAAAACGGCCAACCAGACCAACAGATTTGCTGTTGCTGTTAAAACAGCAGTTTTTCTCTGCTTGCAGAGGCAGCGATGAGTCAGCGCGGATCCCTGCTGAAATGTGCCGTCTCTCCAACACCCGTTTCCTCTGGATTCTCCGGTTCAGGAACAGTCTTGCTGATAGCAGCGATAAACTCAAGCGGTTTCGTTTGAGAGTCGTCTTCATCTGCCGTGTGGCTCCGAAGTGAATGACAGCGTGCATTCGCTCTCGCTTCCTGTTTATACCCGCGGCGCGGGGCGGAGCGCGAGATGCAAATCTCGCACGCCAATTGTTCATTGGCCGGTTCTAGATAGCTCGAAGCTGATAGGGGCTCCCAGAAGTGATCCCAATTCGTCGGTACGTCCGACGTACGTCGAACGTGACCGACTGAATGGGAACATTGGTTATTGCTAATGACATACAGAGTAATTAATCTACACTGTGAGCCCGGACAAGTTGAATCTACTTAAAAAATTGGAGCAAACTGGTTGCCCTAAAAATTTAGTAATGTGAACTAAAACGAGTACATTTAACTTAAATTTAAGTTAACATTTTAACTTAAACTTTAAACTTGTTTTAGTTAAAAAAATTCAGAACCTAGATAAAACTCCCCCTGCTGCTACTCTGATTTGCATTTGTGTAGCTCACAGCATGTTCATTTACATGATAAAGCCTCCCCTAGAATTAAGGGGAGGGGGGGTCATGGGGGGACAACTGCCAAGCAAGGCCCACGTCAATTTACGACAATTTACGGCAGTTTTCGGTGTTGCCTGCAAATTGCCGTGCACAGTCGTAAACCTGAAGTTCCACGGCAATCTACAGTGCCACATACTGACGAAAATCCCACTTTTCATGCAGTGAGGATTACCAAGGTACACTGGGAAGCATATCCCAGTGAGGGAATGCCAAGATGCCTACCCGTAGGGAGGACTTAGAGAGTACACATATGACCCGCTGTGGGCTGCATATGGGAAACTCTAGGGTACCAGCCGAAGGTGGATTTTTAACCCTAGGGGTGGCAGGGGCTTGCCAAGGGAAAGACACCTGCTCACTGAGGAGGCTTACGGTAGAAATACTCGTGTGGGGGTCGCCGGAGGGGAACCATGCACACGGGGCACCTGGCCGGACATGAGGGTCTGGGCTCGAAAGGGCAGACTGAACTGATGTCGGCGTCGACAGTGCTGGAGGAGCTCAGGGCTCTTGGGGAGCTCACCTGAGGAGAATATCGCACGTATCCAGTCCGTGGAGTGGAGTGGCGAGCAAGCGAAGACACCAGAGCCTGGTCCATTACCGGCCCCTCGGGGGGGCGAGTACATAGTCGGACACTGGCTCCACTCGGAGATTGTAGAATCTGGCGAATGTGTTAGGTGTCGCCCAGCCTGCAGCTCTGCAGATGTCTGTTAGCGAGGCGCCATGCGCTAGAGCCCAAGAGGAGGCCACACTCCGGGTGGAGTGTGCCCTCACACCAAGGGGACATGGTCGACCTTGCTGCTGCCAAGCCAAAACAATGGTGTCCACTATCCAGTGAGACAACCTCTGCTTCGAGAGAGCTCTTCCCTTCTGCTCTCCACCATAACAGACAAAGAGCTGGTCTGAGGTCCTGAAACACTGCGTCATGTCTACGTAAGCGCGGAGAGCGCGTACTGGACAGAGCAATGCCAAGGCTGGGTCTGCCTCCTCCAAAGGCAGCGCTTGCAGGTTCACTACCTGATCTCTGAAGGGAGTGGTAGGAACCTTGGGCACATATCCAGGCCGGGGTCTCAGGATCACGTGAGAGATAGCCGGCCCGAATTCTAGGCACGCTTCGTCAACCGAAAATGCCTGCAGGTCCCCGACCCTCTTAAGGGAGGCCAATGCGGTCAGCAGAGCCGTCTTCATCGACAGAAACTTAATATCGACCGACCGCAAAGGCTCAAAGGGAGGCCTCTGCAGAGCACTCAAGACTACTGAGAGGTCCCAAGAGGGTACGAGAGGAGAGCGAGGAGGATTCAGTCTCCTCGCCCCCCTTAGGAACCTGATGATCAGGTCGTGCTGACTTACCTTCTTGTCTCCCAAGGGGTCGTGATGGGCAGATATTGAGGCCACATAAACTTTCAGGGTGGAGGGGGACAGCCTTCGCTCCAGCCCCTCTTGGAAAAATGAAAGCACGGACCCGATCGGGCATTTCCAGGGGTCTTCTTGGCGGGAAGAGCACCAGGTGACGAAGAGGTTCCACTTCAACGCATAGAGGTGTCGTGTAGACTCTGCCCTAGCGGAAGTGATGGTGGCGACCACCGTAGGTGGCAGGCCACTCAAACCTGCCGCGTCCTGTCCAGAAGCCACACGTGGAGCTTCCAGAGCGCTGGACGCGGGTGCCAGAGGGTGCCCCGTCTCTGAGAGAGGAGGTCAGGTCTCAGAGGGATAGGCCAGGGAGGGGCTGTCGCAAGGAGTAGCAGTTCTGAGAACCAGGTCTGGCCGTGCCAATACGGGGCGACCAACATGACCTGCTCCTTGTCCTCCCTGATCTTGCACAGTACTCGTGCGAGAAGGCTCACTGGGGGAAACGCGTATAAGCGCAGGCCCTGGGCAGGCCCCCATCCGTGCCGAGCGTGCCTTCTCCCGGGATGTGGATAGCACGAAGGGACCTCAGGTGCTTCTGACTCCATAAAACGAGATGGCGGGTGAGTTGAGACATACGGTGGGAGCGTAGACCGCCCTGGTGGTTGATGTACGCTACAGTGGCCGTGTTGTCTGTCCGGACAAGTACGTGTTGACCCCTCAGCAACGCTCGGAAGCGATGCAGGGCGAACTGTACTGCCAGCAACTCGAGGCAATTGACATGCAGAAGGCGCTGGGGTCCTATCCAGGAGCCTGCGGCTGCTTGTCCATTGCATATGGCACCCCAGCCCGTGGTGGAGGCATCTGTTGATACAACAATATGCCTGGAAACTCGTTCTAAGGACACACCAGTCCGTCGAAAGCTGAGGTTCGACCACGGGGTGAGTGTCTGTGAGCAGGCCCGGGTTACTTGGACCCGGAGCGTGCCAGACCGCCATGCCCATCTCGGGACTCAATCGCGTAGCCAGTGCTGAAGCGGTCTCATATGTAGCAATCCGAGCGGCGTCACCGCGGCTGCAGATGCCATATGCCCCAGGAGCCTCTGAAAGTGTTTCAGTGGAACCGCACTCTTGCTCTCGATTTGACGGAGGCAAGTCAGCAGAGACTGCGTGCGCTCGCTCGTAAGCTGCGCGCACATGGCGACCGAGTCGATCTCCATACCGAGAAAAGAGATCCTCTGCACGGGGCAAAGTTTGCTCTTCTCCCAGTTGACCCGAAGGCCCAGACGGGCTAAGTGGTGGAGAACCAGATCTCTGTGTTTGCAAACCTGCTCTCGAGAGTGACTCATTATGAGCCAGTCGTCGAGGTAGTTCAGGATGCGAACCCCGTGCTGCCGGAGGGGCGCAAGGGCTGCCTCGGCAATCTTCGTAAAGACGCGAGGGGACAGAGATAGCCCGAATGGGAGGACCGCGTACTGGTATGCCCGCCCCTCGAAAGCAAACCGTAGGAACGGTAGGATGGAGACATGGAAGTAGGCGTCCTTCAGGTCGATCGCTGCAAACCAATCGCCGGGACGAACGCATTCAAAAAGGTGTTTCGCTGTCAACATCTTGAACGGAAGCCTGTGTAGGTAACGGTTCAAGATGCGCAGGTCCAGGATTGGTCTTAACCCACCGGTCTTTTTGGGTACAATGAAGTAGGGGCTGTAGAACCCGGACTTCATCTCGGCTGGAGGGACAGGCTCGATTGCACCCTTCGCCAGTAGGGTGGCAACCTCCGCTCGCATGACAGGGGCATTGGCCCCGACCATAGTAAAGCGGACTCCCCGGAAGCAGGGAGGAGCCGGCGCGAACTGAATCGTGTAGCCGCGCCTGATTGTCTTCGGACCCAGCGGGACAACACTGGAATCTGAAGCCAGGCTCCCAGGAACTGCACCAGCGGGGTCATTCGGACTACAGACGTACCCGGTGTGGGGCAGCGATGCAGCGTTACCGACCCGGAAAAGGGAGGCTGTTGGGCGTCCCGGTGTAGGGGTGCGGTTAACGGCTACGTCCTGACAGAGGAGACCAGGGAAGGACGCATGTTCCACTGGGGTCTGCTCTGCCAGGGAGCTGGCAACAGAGAGGGATGCGAGTGGCGGGACCCGTGGGTGGCGCGCACTGTCATCACCGATCTCTGGGGGCTCAGGGTCCTGCTACCATCTCCTGGAAAGAATTTCCCATCCCTGAGCCATCCGTCTCATGCGCCACTTGGCCTGGCATTTAGCAGTGCGCGGGGTGGCCTGAGGGGACTGGGACGCCTTCCTACGGCTTCCTCCACGACCCGGCCCGGGTGATGGCTGCTGCTTGGGCCGGGCGGGAGGGGCGGGAGCCTTAGGAGGGCGTCCTCGGCGGCGAGCAGGCTGAGGCGACTGTGCCGGCGGCTGGGTGGAGGCAGCATATGGCCGCCGGGGCAGTATATGTTTTATAGCCTCAGTCTGCTTCTGGGCGGTTGAAAACTGTTGGGCAAAGTTTTCAACCGTGCCGCCGAAGAGGCCAGCCTGGGATATGGGGGCATCGAGGAAACGTGTCCGCTCGGTGTCCCGCATATCGGCCAGGTTAAACCACAGATGTCTCTCCTGGACCACGTTTGTGGACATCACTTGACCCAGGGAGCGTGCAGTCACCTTCATCGCCCAGAGAGCGAGGTCGGTGGCGGAACGCAGCTCATCTAAGAGCCCCGGATCAACTCCTCGTGCATGTCCCTGAGGATCCTGGCCTGGTAGACCTGGAGGATCGCCATGGCATGTAAAGAGGCGGCAGCCTGCCCCGCAGCTCTGTGCGATTTCGCCACCAAGGTTGATGTGAATCGACAGGCTTTGGAGGGGTGCTTAGGATCACCACGCCACGTTGAAGCGCTCTGCGGACACAGTTGCATCGCAACAGAACGTTCAACCGGGGAGACCCCAGTGTACCCGTTGGCCGCGGCCCCATCAAGGGTGGAGAAGGCGGAGGAGACTGCAGATCGATCACGGGAAGACAACGGGGACTTCCAGGACCGGGCAATCTCCTCATGCAGCTCGGGAAAGAAAGGTATTGGGGGCGGGGACTGACGTGAGTCAGCGCGGGGGTAGGTCCCCAAAAACCAATCATCGAGCCGCGAGCGTTCGGGACAGGGTGGAGGGTTCCACTCTAAACCTAGACTCGCGGCTGCCCAAGACAGCATGGCTGTCAGCTCTGGGTCCGACTCGGGCAATGCTGGCGCGCCCAAAGGCGGCAGCACAGCCGAGTCATCATCCTCAGAGGACTCGAGCCCACCTTGTGATGCAGTGACCGACATCGCATCATCCTCTGGAGCACCAAACGAGATGCGCGGGGTGCCGGAGCAGGCCCCGCGATCTCAGCCTGGATACTCGCGGGTTGCGGAGCGCTAGAGGGGGGTGTGGCCCGAGGCATGAGCGTCGGGGCTTTGTTCCACACCGTGACCCTCAGATCACCCTGACCACCTGCCGAAGTACCGCCCACGGGGGGCACGGTAGATCGGGGTGTGGTAGAAGGGACTTTCACTTCGTTACGAAGATCCGTAAGTCTTGACCGCAGCACCGCGATGGTCATGTTCCCGCATTGGGAACATGACTCATCCACAAACGCTGCTTGAGCATGCTGAACGCCCAAGCATACCAAGCAGAGATTGTGCCCATCAGAAGGACTCAACGACCGGCCACACCCAGAAGTACACGGGCGAGACATCCTGAAAAGGACGTGCCACGTGCAAGCTCTTTTATGAGAGGAAGCTTCGCAGAGACGCCGAAGCGCCCAGGGACCACACACCAGCTGTCAGACGGACCACTGCGCAGATCAGCAGGCAGGCAGTATGATGATCACTGGAACGCGCCGTAGACACCAACGCCTCTGGAAAGCTGTTCGCCTCGAAGGCTGACAAAGACTCAGTTAGCAGGCTTGAAGGAGTGAAGAGATACTCTTGGCTCCAAAGCAGAAACATAATGCGATGTTGCTAGCGTACTTCTTTATATACCCACGCGGTGGGGCGGAGTTACGCATGCAAATTCCGCATTCCCATGGCATTGGCACGCCATTGGGCGCTGTTAAACACCTCGAAGGTAATTGGCTTCTAGGCGAAACCCCCATTCGTTAGTCACTAACGTACGTTGTAGTGACTGAACGAAAGGGAACTTTGTATTCAACATATTACAATGTCACTGATAAATATTTTCCAGACACACAAAATTAGATAAATTAACCTCAAAACCATTTCAGCTGATTAAACCTCACAAATGTTGATTTTCAGAGGAAATTAAAATGTTAAAAATAGCATAGCCATTCATCAAAAGTGTTGAGATGAGATTTTGTCTCGTCTATGGTCAGGAGAAAAAATGAAGGTTGTGGTGGGTCATCTTGCCCCGGGGGGCATCTTACCCAGACTTACACAATCAGTTCCTTGTTTCAAATACTTGAAATGCAATTATTTACTAGTTCAACACTTAATTTTAATTGTGACCAATGGCAAAGGCCAGAATATGCAATGCTACAGTATAAATGATGTGACTTGAACTAAACAGTGAACTGTAATCACACTGTAACTGTACAGTATAATGATACTAACTGTAGTTTCTCCAGCTGTGATTGTGGGTTCATCAGTAGATCACTGAGGTTTCTCACTCCAGAGTCTCCTAGTTTATTCCAGCTCAGGTCCAGCTCTCTCAGGTGTGATGGGTTTGATTTCAGAGCTGAAGTCACAGCAGAACAACCTTCATCTGTCATATAACAGGAGCTTAACCTACATTAGGAGAAATGAGAAAAACAAACTCTTTATTCTGTTTCATTCAAATATCAAAACACTTTTTCTTTCTTGTCTGTGAATGTGACTGACCTCAATCTCTCCAGTTTACAGTGTGAATCCTTCAGTACGTCACATAAGGGCTTCACTCCTGTGTTTTCTAGTTTATTCCCGCTCAGGTTCAGCTCTCTCAGGTGTGATGGGTTTGATTTCAGAGCTGAAGTCAGGATGAGACACTGTTTCTCTGTAATACTGCATCTACTCAGACTGAAGACAGAAAGAGAAAATGACTCAGACCTGTGATGATCATCTTATTGAAGAGCTACAGCATATAGTCTGTCATTTAGTCTATACTTTCCATATTCAGCTTGTAATCGTGTCACACTAGTTCTGTTTGCTGGAAACTGTTGTTTCTTCTTTCATTTTTTTAAACAATTCTGTTTTAATCTGTGTTGTTTATTGTAGCAGCAGATGCAGATCTCATGATATTTGATGGGGAAGATGCCCCCCTTCAGAACAATGTGGATTTACTGTTAAACTGTAACATATTTAAAGAGAAGTTTAGCATGTACAGGATATGATGATGCATCAGCCCAATAAACTTTTACAGAATGTGTAAATGGCTTCTGATATAACTCCTAATAATATTTATATACATTTTAAAGTGTCATTAAAGGGTGCATAACACAGTTTCTGCCCGTTATAAATGAAAAGCTGAGAAAACTTGCATAACACCAAGTTGTCTGGTGGAAAACAATTAATCACTGAGAGGACACTTTTTCACAGACGACGTCGCACAGCGAATCAACTGAAAATAGCCTTAATTTATATGAATTTCCCTTCTCCTTTTTCCCACATCCCACTCAACCTCATGCTGAGAGATCACCCAAAATCTGTGTGATTTGGATGTAGGTTCTCACTGTACAATATTATATGTGTTTGATATCGTTTGAAATGTCTCAGTGCGACTGGTACAACAATCTCGTCCCCACAGAAATATACAAGAAGATTAGAGTTTTTAGAGCTTAGAGATATTTTGCATATTATGATGGGTGTGGCTTTTGGAGCCATTTGGTCTCTTCTTCAATTCAGGCAAATGGGAACTTGATCCAATTTAAATTCCCTTTATCATCATGTATTTCCATTTGAAAGAGGTTTCGGTCTGGTCTGAGTTACTTAAAGCGATACAGCAATGAGTTCGGGGCGCAACACTTTAATAAGTTTGGCCCGTAACACAGCGAATGCTCTGTGTTACGTAATATTCAAAAAGTCAGTAAATCTTTCAGTCTTTAGGCTATTTTGGAATATTTGATGTTATGTATGGATTATCTTTGAATTGATTATGTAATTGGCATTATACATTTACCTGACTGTTCATAAAATTGTTACATTTTGATCCTTTCTGAATTACTCTGTAATTAATCTCCAGAACGGAACGAAATAATTGCAACAAAAGGTTAAAACAGAATGATTAAATGTGTGACTAAATATTAAATATAAATGACCAAACAACCAATTGGCATTCTATCCTAAATTCGACAATATGATAAATGGAGTCAGATAAAGAATATTATAATCAAATCCATTTTGCCCAGCGGAAACACAAACGCGCAGCGACCTTCAACCGCAGCTCGTTACCGTTCATTGGAGCGAGATTTTAGCGGCCTTACATAAAAGACAAATACGATTCTTTCAGAAAACAGCCGAGCTTGTGGAGGCGTGCAGAAGAGTCACGAGCATGCACACACACACACACACACACACACGCGCGCGCGCACCCGCACAAACTATACGTTGGTGTTGTTCACATTATATGCACTTAATGCACCGATTGCCAACAAAACACACATTTGATGCAGCTTCACTCACTGTCTGCGGTTTCCACTTATGACCGGTAACAAACACACACACTCACACACACTCACTCACTCACTCACTCACTCACTCACTCACTCACTCACTCACTCACTCACACACACACACACACTCACCGCCTGCAGTTTCCACTCATGACCGGGAACAAACACACACACTTGCAGAACGTCTCGGGTTATGACTATAACCCTTGTTCCCCGAGAAGGGAACGAGACACACTGATGACACTTTGGGGAACGCCCCTCGCGTAAAGCGTCTGAAGAAACAGTAGAATCAGTAGAAATGGGTGTTGCGTGATGACGTAGTATGTGACGGCATACCTGGAAGATACAAAGAGACGTCTGAACGCAACAGAGATAGCGTTCTTTGCGATGAAGCGAGCGCTCTGATGATTGGGTGGACAGGAGACGCAGTGTCTCGTTCCCTTCTCGGGGAACAGGGGATATAGTCATAACCCAAGACGTTCCCCTTCGAGGGAACTCGAACTGCCTGACTGGGAGGCAAGATGGCCCTTACCATGCCAGGGGCGAACTCCAGGCAAGTCGGCGTGATAGCCAAGGCCTGGAGGTCCCCCACTCTCCTCAGAGAAGTGATGGCAAGGAGAAAGGCCACCTTGAAGGTCAGTATTCTCGCCTCAGCCGACTCCGGCGGCTCAAAGGGGGCCTCAGCCAAACCCTCGAGCACCGCCGACAGGCCCTCTTCTAGGTACTGGGCCCCCTCAAGGGCCAAACCCAGAGACCCCACACCTCTGGCCGGGGGTAGGCTTAAATCGTGCCCTCGGCCTGAGATAGCAGGTCCCTCCTCAGAGAGACCTGCCATGGGGGACCGTCCCGCAGGTAGATGATGTCGGGGAACCATACTCAAGTGGGCCACCGGGGTGCTACTAAGAGAAGGCTGATGCCCTCCCGGTGGATACGCTTCAGAACTCCTGGGAGCAGAGTGATCGGGGGAAAAGCGTACAGACGTAGCCTCGGCCACATCTGTGCCATGGCATCCAGCCCCAGCAGGGCCGGATGAGTGATGGAGAACCACAGCAAGCAGTGGGACGTCTCTTGAGACGCGAATAGATCCACTTCCACCGGGCCCAACCGCTCGCACATAGCCTCCACCACCTTGGGGTGGAGTCGCCATTCCCCGGGCCTCAGCCCCTGCCTCGACAGGATGTCTGCTCCCTAGTTTTGGTCCCCGGGGATGTACATCGCCCTAAGGGATGACAACCTCCCCTGGAACCATAGGAGAACCTGATGCGCCAGTCAGCAAAGAGGGCACGACCTCAGGCCCCCTGGTGGTTTAGATACGATACTGCCGGCATGTTGTCGGATCGTATCAGGACATGGTGGCCACGGAGGTCCGGGAGACAGCTCTACTTTAGAGCTTTGTAGACCGCCAGCATTTCCAGGCAGTTGATGTGCCAGGAAGAACGCCGGGTGTCCCACAGACCTCTGGAAAAGCGGCCTTCCATGACCGTGTCCCAACCAGTGAGGGATGCGTCTGTCGAAATGGTTTCCCGGCAACATGATGCTCCCAGCACTAGCCCCCGGGACAGGAACCAAGGTCTCTTCCATATGACGAAGGAACGAAGGCATCTGATCGTTACCCTGATCATACAGAATGGTCTTCCCCTCAAGGAAAACCTCCCTGGTTCCCAGCCACCACTGTAGGGGTCTCGTGCAGCAGGCCAAGATAAATTCTGTTGGACGCAGCTGCCGCAAGTCCCAGCAGTTCTAAACTGCTACACAGTGATGCCCGAATGGAGGAACCTGATAATGATACGCTTCGCCCCCGAAAGCGAACCTCAGGAATCCCCCGTGACACAGAAGGATGGAACATGGAAGTATGCGTCCTCTCTAGATCCACCGTGACAGACCAGTCCTCAGACTGGATCTGAATCACGACACTCAAGCATCTTGAATCTGAATCTCCTTAGAGAACGACCCAAGTACCTCCGATCTAAAGTTGGACGCAACTGGCCATCCTTCTTAGGAACTATGAAGTACCGGCTGTAGAACCCGGACTCCCTGACTGGTGGAGGAATACGTTCAAAGCCTCCTTAACCAACAGGGAGTGTACTTCCTGTTCCAATACCCGCACCTGCTCTGGGCCGACCACAATCCAGACCACCCCGTTAGACTTCGGGTGAGGGAACTGAACTGCGGCCTGTAACCCCGTTCTACAGTACGCAGGGCCCATGCAGATATATTCGGAGGCATAACCATGTGCCGAGATAATCTGCTAAGGGAACCAGCCTCTCGAGGCCGGCCTCGGGTGTCAACCGAGCCTCCTCCCCGACCCCCTGAAGCGGCTAATCGGCAGGGCGAAATCGAGGAAGATTTTCGGTGTGCGTACACGTTTGCTGGACCGCCGCAGGTCTTGCTAGAGGCGGCTGGTGCAGCGCGCGTGTGCTGATAAACGATGTGGCCCGAAGCGTACTAGATGGCGGGAGCACAACATCGATTCCCAAAAGCTCCACAGGGGAGGCGACCTCGATCGCTCCTACCCGGGAGAGGGGGCCGGCCAGCAGGGGCCTCATCTAAGGGAGCAGCTCGACAGGGCCGCAACCTCCAATCTTAGATGGATATCCAGACAAGTCAAACACGCTTGGGTGACAGACTGATTAAAGTATCTAACTTAACAAAGTCAGATAACATGACACTCAATTCCTCAGAATTAAATGTCATCATAATCACCCAACCCGTGCAACGTGGTCTGAATGATAGGCTGAGTAAAAAATATATCTAACTCCTCAAAGTCAGATAATATTTTAATTGAATTCCTCGGAATTAAATGCAGCCATAGTAAGGTGAAACATGGTCTGAATGATAGGCTGAATATCTAACTCCTAAAAGTCAGATTTTATTTAATTCCTCAGAATTAAATGCAGCCATAATCATCAGACGATACTGTTTTATTGTATTATATACGGCTCGAAAATCACACGTTGCCTCAGCAACGTGGCTCAAGCAGTTATAATACAGTTGGCTTTTATCCCTTGAGAAGAAAGCCAAACAGTATCACATTTCACAAATACGGTGAAACATGGTCTGAATGATAGGCTGAATATCTAACTCCTCAAAGTCAGATCATATTTCATTTAAATTCTCAGAATAAAACGCAGCCACAATCATCAGACGATACTGCTTTATTGTATTATATACGGCTCGTAAACCACATGTTGCCTCAGCAACGTGGCTCAAGCCGTTATATATTACAATTGGCTTTCATCACTCGAGAAGAAAGCCAAACAGTATCACATTTCACAAATACGGTAAAACATGGTCTGAATGATAGGCTGAATGTCTAACTCCTCAAAGTCAGATCATATTTCATTTAATTCCTCAGAATTAAATGCAGCCACAATCATCAGACGATACTGTTTTATTGTATTTAAACGGACTCATAAACCACACGTTGCCTCAGCAACCAGGTTCAAGCCGTTATAATACAACTGGCTTTCATCCCTCGAGAAAAAAGCCAAACAGGCGCGAGGCTGAAACACCCGAAAGGCGCACGGCAGTACGCGTCGAGATATTTCTCAATGAAAACAACCCGCCCCCTCAGGAGCTGACTGCATGCCTCGCACCCACAGTATCCCTCCTCACCGTGTCACGTTGTATCACTCTAATAGCAGACCAAAACCTGCGTGCCGCATCTGCAACGCAAGGTTGAATCTGCATTAGGAATTAGGAATACGGAGCCCATCTAATTCCTCAGAATCAGACAGCTCACGCATCGGGTCCTCCACCCCGGGGGAAGAAGCTGCAGAGCGGGCTTCCACGCGGGGAAGGAGAACAATGGAGCTGTCACCGGGAAGGAGAAGATGCCTAAGCACTCTCAAGTTCCCTTGACAGACCCATCTGCGAGTCCATGATAGATAAACCATGCTGCCTCAACAGCACGGGACCGGCCATGGAATTCGCGAGCCCTGCATGCTTGTGAAAACAACGTTGGTAGATAACAACACCAAATACTCTCAGACTGGTAACACAGAGCGCTAACGCTGAAGAGCAAAAAAGCTATCTCTGTTGCGTTCAGACGTCTCTTTGTATCTTCCGGGTGTGCCGTCACATACTACGTCATCACGCAACACCAATCGGATTAGGCTGATTCTACTGTTTCTTCAGACGCTTTTATGCGAGGGGCATTCCCCAAAGTGTCGTCACGATGAAGCAGTTCAAGTTCCCTCGAAGGGGAACTCCGGAAACACAAACTGCATCCACTGTTCCCTTAACACTGGGTTATTTGTGAAGCTGAACAAGGTGAGCTTTCCCTCACACACACACACACACACACACACACACACACACACACACACACACACACACTTCTTTAGTGACATTGTTAATCTCGTGTCTAAAAACACAACGCCAGCACCGCCGATGGCTCCCGTAACCCGAACGAACCTCAGTGATGGACGCCCTCTTGCTCTCACCCTGGGTGATGTGTGTGTGTGTGTGTGTGTGTGTGCACGCATATATCAAGAAGAAGTGCACACAGAAGGAATCCCGCCCTTTATGACGTCATACAGGGCCATACTCAAACTTTCTGAAGCTTGTTTGAATCCTGAAGGAGTGTATTTTGCACAGAAATATTCCGTCATGCGTCCAAATCTTTTTTTATTTTTTTATTTTGTCTGTGTTTGGCATGAGAATCAACTCTTTAACAGTAAATAAGGGAGAATGCATGAAATAGCAATAGACCCCTCCTTTAATGTAAAATACTAAATCATCAATTCTATTTAACATTACAAAATCAGGAGAAAAAAAATGAAGGTTGTGGTGGGTCATCTTACCCAGGGGGGCATCTTACCCAGACTTACAGTGTATACAATCAGTTCATTGTTTCCAATACTTGAAATGCAATTATTTTCTAGTTCAACACTTAATTTTAATTGTGACCAATGGCAAAGGCCAGAAGATGCAATGCTACAGTATAACTTGAGCTAAACAGTGAACTGTAATCACACTGTAACTGTACAGTATAATGATACTAACTGTAGTTTCTCCAGCTGTGATTGTGGGTTCATCAGTAGATCACTGAGGTTTCTCACTCCAGAGTCTCCTAGTTTATTCCAGCTCAGGTCCAGCTCTCTCAGGTGTGATGGGTTTGATTTCAGAGCTGAAGTCACAGCAGAACAACCTTCATCTGTCATATCACAGCAGCTTAACCTACATTAGCAGAGAGAGAGAGAGAGAGAGAGAGAGAGAGAGAGAGAGAGAGAGAGAGAGAGAGAGAGAGAGAAAATAAAATAAAATAGTCTTTATTCTGTAAAGTCACATCATCTTCATAAGCAAATAAAACAGAGGGAGTGAGATCATCATTATTTCACCAGATCACAAAATACTAAAGTGAAAAATGTTGCACAAATATAATGTGAACTCAGGTCATGTCAGGAAATGTTATATCAGCTCCAGTAACATTAGTATTAAGAGTAAAGTAAGATTATAAATGATCAATCCTCACGTCAGTGTGTTGAGTTGACAGTGTTTATCCTGCAGTAGAGCAGCGAGCTGATTCGCTCCTGTGTCTCCAAGTTCATGTCCACTCAGATTCAGCTTCCTCAGGAGTAACGGGTTTATACCCACAACTCTATTCACATACTGACAGGCTTCATCTGCAGCAGGACTCAAAAACCTGCAGAAGGGAAGATGAAGCGGATTCAGTTCAGTTCTCAACTAAACCTGCTGTAATGAACACATCCAGCCGTTGCTGCTGAGGAAAACCATTTTACATGATCTTTGTCTTCAAATCACAGTCAACTGTGATGCAACAACAGATTGAACAGCTTATTGTTTTACTGAAATAATATTTCTATAATTTATTTTGTATGTTATTTGATCCGGTTTCACCTCAGTGTCTTCAGTTGAGAGTTTGGATCCTCAAGTAAATCATGGAGTTCCTTCACTCCTGATGGTCCAGGATAATTTCCTGTGAGATCCAGCTCTATCAGGTGTGAAGGGTTTGATCTCAGAGCTGAAGCCAGAGCTTTATAACCTTCTTCTGTTACACTGCAGTTAGAGAGTCTACAACAGAGAGGAACATGTTACATTCGGCTGATTAATCAGTTATTCTGAACACCACCAGAACAATATAAATCCATGTAAAACCCTAATCCTCCATTTACTGTATATCTGCAACGGAAAATACTAAATAATTTAATTTGACCTCAGATTTTGCATGCGTTGGTTTTCTCTGTTGCGTTCACGGAAGATGAGCGAGGTGAGGGAGGATTTTGAAAGTTTACACAAAAGCTTTCCATTTTTTTTATGTCATGTCAAACTAGTATAATTAAGCTTTCTTATTGGGTTGTTATACTACCCGTTAGGGATGTCTCGGTACCAAAATTCCAGTAGTCGGTACCAATACCATAACATTTTTATGGTTCTCTGTACCAATTTCAGTACAACAGCTATTTTTTTATTTTTTTATTTTACTATGTAATTTTTTTAAAAATGTGTTACGTTTCTTATTTATGATGATAATCATTATAATTAAATAATACATAAACATTTTGAAAGACTGTAAAAAAGCAAGGCCAGATTGTCTGACTGAGGAGCAAGGACTGTCTGAGAAAATAAAAGAGATTAACATCTGAATCCACTCGTTCAGTTATCACTCTGATACAACGTCACACTGAGTGAATCAATTGAGAATGACCTTAATTTACATTCCCCTTCCCCTGTGTAGCGTCTGGAGTCTCTCTCTCATAGGATCAAAGGGATGAGTCGTTTTGAGAAACATCAGAGATGCTTTTCTCTTCCTCAGCTCTGCATATTAATTAGTATCCCTGCTACAATGGCTCCAACAAGTCTGAGTTAGATTACACCACTGACTGGTTTATGACCAGCTAGAGTGTGACCAGAAGATACGATGATGGCCCTGTGAGAGCTTCAATCAGATCCTAATCAGCCAGACCTCTAACTCAACCCTCAGTTGAGAATAGCCGGAGAATCACCTCAACACGCACATACACAAGCATTCCTCTTTATATAGCCTTTAATTAAACTATCCCAGAAATTACAGATATGATGATTTCTTAAGTATATGCATGCTTCCTATATTGTATATGTTCATGTTATGTAAAAGTCATCTTAAATGCTCAAAATGGCTCTGTAAAGAAGTTATACTGCTTTTATGTGTTTAAACCAAGGCATGTTTGATGTCTAAAGGTTTCTTTTTACTTGTCTTAGTCAATGGTTCAAAGTATATGATTATGAGATGTACCGTTAGTATGTTTAGTCCTTTTGGAGTAAAACTTGACTGATTCTGGCCTCCCACAAGAACATTCCATCGAGTTATAAAGTCAGAACAAAGAAATTCTCTCCCGCCTGAAATTCACACCAATGATTGGTCATCTCAGGAAAGATAGGCGTAGGTTAATGGACTTTAAAGGACAGTTACACAAGCATATCTTTGCTCAGTCAACTTGCAAGGACTCCGACGAGACAAGCTTTCTTTTCCTCCCGTCACGTCCGCGTGGCTCGCCGGCTTCGGTCCCGAGCTCGCGCGGCCCAGCGAAGCCGGTTGTTTCCTTTGAAGATCGACGCGCTCCGCGACACGGCCTGCGGCGCGCTCCATCCAGGCAGCGCTTGAGGAACTTCCCCAGCTTGGACGAGATGAACTTTCCCTTGCAAGACACTCGCTTCTAAACACCTTTAAATCTCCCGCGGACCGACTAAGCTCCAGAAGGACCAAACGGAGAGAGAGCTTCAGCGCATGAACACTCTGAGAAACGCCAACGCACAAATCTTGCTTTACACAACACAAAGAAACCATGCAAGTATCAATTCTATCGAAATTTAGATACGTTTTAAGATTGTACCCTTGTTTAAGGTGATAATGATTCTTGCTGGCTCTAGTGGTTACGTTTGGGAAAGTGTCAGATCGGACCCGATCATACCTTTCCTCCCTTCCTTTCTTCTCATCCTCTTTCTTTACTTTTCGTTATTCTGTATATACATGTATTCCTTATTTAGTCGCATGTAATCATAGTAGCCTATCAATTATTAAAGCCATTGTATCCACGCTTGATTGTCATTGTTGTCGCTCACAAAACACGAATCCCTTTTATGTAAGGTCTAAGCTACGAGCTCTTATAAGTATCTTTGAATGCTTTAATTAATATCATAGTTCGGAAAGTTTATCCTTTGTGGCCAAGGGGATAAGCTTCCCGAAAATTGGGTAGAAAGAATAGACCTTGTGAGAGTGGATAAAGGATTACTGCTCGTTCGTTAAACAGAACGGATCAGAGGAATTTTGAATCAACTCCTTCAAGGTTATTCTGTGATTATTTAATATAGATATATATCCGTAGTTAATTGCAATAAATTGTTGTTAACTATATATATATATATATATATATATATATATAGCATAAACACCTAGGTTAGGTATCCCCCTTTTTGGGTGATTTTGGAGATTTATGATTCGAATTTAACCTGATATGATTAATCATAAATCCCTAAATATTAATACCCATAATTCCCTATTGAGCTAATTTAATTTAATAATATATGTAACCCTAAAACGCTACACCTGAATCTCCCCCATCCTACTCCCCCTCATGCTGAGATCACCTAGAATTCACCCAAAACCTGTATGATTTAAATGTCAGTTCTCACTATACAGTATTATATGTGTTTGATATCGTTTGAAATGTCTCAGTGCGACTGGTACAAAAATCTCATCACCACAGAACTATACAAGAAGATACTAAGAGTTTTTAGAGCTTAGAGATATTTTGCTCATGACGGTGGGTGTGGCTGTTGGAGCCATTTGGTCTCTTGTTGATACAGGTCATTTGGGATAGTGATTAAATGTAAATTGCCATTGTTAACATGTGTTTCCATTTGAAAGAGGTTTCTGTCTGGTCTGAGTACTTAAAGCGATGTAGCTGAAAGATCGGGCTGAATACTGTAATGAGTGCAGCCCATAACGCAGGGGGTCTATGAAGACGCTCTGCGTTATGTAATATTCAGAAGTCTGGTATCAATATATCATTCTTTGCTACAGAGTATTTGATGTTATGTATGTATTATCTTTGAATTGATTATGTAATTGGCATTATACATTTACCTGACTGTTAATAAAATTGTTACATTTTTGATCTATTCTGACATAATCTCTAGTGGCTTATGGAACAGTATAATTACAACAAAAGGTTAAACAGGATGACTAAATGTGTGACTAACTATTAAATATAAATTACCAAACAACCAATTCGCATTCTAACCTAAATTCGAGATTATGATAATGATGGAGTCAGATAAAGATTAATTAAAAATAATCCTTTCTACCCAGCTGAAAACACCGAATGTGCAGTGTCCTTCAACCGCAGATTGATAGCCTGGAACGAATTTAGTGGTCTTACAATTTAAAGGCTGTATGCTGTTTAAAAGTAAACAGTTTATAAAAAAGATCAAGTGAAAAAAAATCAACCATCTAGGCATAATTATTATTATTAGTAAAGACATATTATTATTATTATTATTGTATAGAGGCGTAGCTAAATCTACTGTAGGCTACAACAGTGGCCTAATATATTTTGTTAATTTCAATTTTTTTAAATAAAAAATTTATTTTGACGGGTTGCTGTGAAGACCTTTGAGTGTCTGTGTTCATGATATGACAGTTTTCTCAAATTAAACGGTAAATTCTCATGAAGTGACGGTTTATGCGTTTGTGTCCTCATATAGGGACATGGCAGAGACTAACAAGGGAGCGAGCGAGTGTGACCACCCGTCATTCACACAGAGAGAGACGCAGAACATGCAGGAGTAATATTTAAATAGTATTTTGCAGTTTAATATACAAATATACTAGTATATATTTGGCTACAGTCTGGAGCCCTGAGCTTAGATAAACACGGATGTGACTGAACGCAGCTGCGGGTTCTGAAAATACTCAGGTCAGAAATGCTGGTATCGTCACATTTTTATAATTTCAGTACCGACTTGGTACCGAAGTCTGGGTACTTGTGACATCCCTACTACCGGTTATGAGGGACGATACAGTATGATATTTTATTTAGGGTTAAAGGAGAAACATTATGAAACTTACTTGACACTTGAACAGTTGCTATATCAAATGGTAAATGGTAAATGGATTGCATTTATACAGCGCTTTTAACAGACCAATGGCTATCCAAAGCGCTTTACACATTGCCTCACATTCACCCATTCACACACCGACAGCGTCAGCAAATGATAATGATATCAACATTCTAAAGATAAGAAAATACTTAATCAATATATTAAAATTTATTCAGTCAAGCATGACCTTTTCTATTTTCTTTTGTTTGATTAACAAACAGAACAAAGAACTCTGTGCTAGAGTAGCTTCTTTGACTAAGAATTTGAACCTCAACAAAGCTGTAGAGAAAACTGATGTGAATGAAGTTAGTCAGACTGATAACGCTTATCCTGACTTGCAAGCTTTCTTTGAAACAGATATAGCCATTCAATCAGTATCTGATGTGCCTGTTGATTCAGTGAAATTTAGCGTCACAGCCCCGAACATTGTTTTACAGCGTAAACCAGTCACGAACCCATCCTCATGTACGTCTGCAATGACTGAAGTTTTGTTAGAGGATGAAATGACTCATGATTGTGTTACGCTTACATACGCAACTACGGATGAAATAGCAGAAACTCCCATTGAGAATGCAGAATTGGAGTTGTTTGTTGATGGTTCAGCTCAAGTGATTGAAGGTAACATTACAGCAGCTGCAGTTTTGTGTCAGGGAAGGAAAACCTGGATCATGTGTCACACTATAAAGTTGTTCCCCCACCAACAGGGATAGGGTAGGACACAAATCAGTGAGGAGCCCAGGAAAGAACTGAATGCAAAAAGCATTCGGGGGCCAAACCTGCGGCGAAGATTCCCTTGTAGGCATCCCCATCCACTAGTCCATCCTTACCTCACTGTTTCTTTAGGTGTCACAGGAATTAAGAAATAGGGAAAGAAAGAACAACAATAGCGGACTCAGATAAAAACCGAGACAACCCTAACGTTTGCAGTCTTTTAGAACAAGTACTGCTCTGTTGTCTTTTGTTTTTCTTTGTGCGGATACCACTTGATGGCTGTCCCCAGACCCATATGCACCGATCCTCACCTGCGTATGAAGCCACAACCTCTGAAGGACAACTAGACCCACTAATGAGTCAACTGTCACGAAAGAAAAAAAATATATACACAACGCAGAGAATGATCTAAGGGAACTTCATTCTTCCATCAACATGATCAAGATTGCCCTGCTACTACTCATCATGGACATCGCACAAAGTGTAGACTCCAGAAACAACATATTCTTAGAGCTGATGAATATGTCAAGAAACACCTTGTTTGCTGGAAAGAACGTTTGCATGCCACACCTGCCTTCAGTAGGAGCAGGAATCCCATGGGTGGCACATGATGGGAGGAACATCTGTATATAACATCCTGCTCAGCCAATTCAATGGCAGGTGCACCCTGGTTGCTCTCCTACCACCAACAAAGAAGATGGCTGCATTCAAGGACTCACTTATGCACAAACATGGTGGTCAAGGACTCTTGAACAAAAATCCAACAAGACATTCTTGATTTTTCAGCAAAATTACATCAGATGACTGAAGATAATTCTTCATGGTTCAGAAACCTGTAAGGTCAACAAAGGACTCACAAGGACTGTTCCAACAACAAAAGAATATTACCCGTAATGAACTACACGGACCCTAGTGGCATGTTTGTTTCTGTGGCAGCATGTCATTCGTCACTACAGACAATCAACACAGAGAAAGTGATATGTGCCTGTAACTTTTTCCAAGTTACATGACTAGACGATGGGGCTTATGCTAAAAAACATAAGCTATAGAATGGACTGATGAAGGTTTAAATTTGTATTATGTGGTAGTTATTAGAACTCCCAAAGGGGGGATTGTTGAATTACAAATTTAAGAAAGTACATTGCATTTAGCATTTTAGGTAAAAATGATGATATCAGATGAATTAGTCTGCTATGCAAATCTTCCAGACCTGTTTTACTGATTTTCAGAGGCTCTAGCAAGAGTCTCCTTTCCTGCCAGACCTGTTTTCGCTATTGTGTTTTAAATGAGTCAGATTACTGAGATCCCACCTTTTCGGAGCCCAGACATTGCCCCTTTTGTCTTTAAAGGCTCTGGGATGGCTCTTGGAATTGGAGTTCCTGGCTAGCATTAGCGTTTGAATAGTTATGCTGATTAGGAGTGGGTGATACTCTGTCTGGGCAGGTTTTCCCAAAACCTGTATATTTAATTAACATGCTTTGTTCAACCTCAATGTAAATCCCTCCCCCTTTGGAATGTATATAACCTATCAGGTATACAATTAAATCAGACTGTTTTCGGACGACCTGCAGCACAGAGAGTGCTCATTAAAAGAATCACTTCTGTCTTGATCCGACGTCTCCTGGTCTCTTCTTCACGAAACAACTGAAGTTCACAACAGCTTTCAAATGACACCTATTTTATGTTGATTCATGCAGGAGTTTAGAAAAATATGACAATTTTTTCACAGCTAGGTGGCGCCCGCGGGCGGTACACTCCGTTTTAGATGAATAACTCACCGCTCGTTTAGAGTTGCCGAAAATGGATAGATGCATTGAAAAGCTGATTCTTTAAAAGAGAAGCTTTAAAATGATACCTATTTTATGTTATTGCATTGAGTGGTTGCTTAGTAACCGCGGGTGGTACACTTCGGGTTTAAGGGGTTAAAGTACCGGTACTAATTAGAGGTCGGCTGATATATCAGACCGATATTTGTCATTTTGTAATATATCGGCCGATATCCGTGTTTAGTAGCGCCGATTTAAAGTCGCGAATATTCATACAAAATTATGTCAAAATGCCTGTCTTGTCGAGTAGCATCGTAAACATAGTCGGGTATGTCTTTTAAGTGAACGTAAACATGAAATATGCCAGTCACCGAAATGTTTTGTCATTTTCACAAGTTTCATGGCCCACAGTATGAAAATCTGAACATGCAATATATCAAAAGAACAGACTCTGTTTTATTCTCACTTCAGGCATTATTTTCTATCAACACTTGAATGTGTCATGAAAAAAGAAAAATTTTGAGTAAAAATGTTGTCAAATACTAACGTTAGATCTGGATCGGATTCATAACAATGAAAACACAGATAGAGTCAATGGAGTCAATCAACACCTCAAAGCTTCACAGTCCTATAACTTGTCCTGGGTCGACATCAAAACAGCCGTTTTGATTTAAATGCTGTTTATTACTGAGGAGACCGCATTATTTTCATACGCATCTGCTTATATGAGATTGCTCGTTCTGCTTCTTCTTCATCTGTGTTTTGATCAGGAGAGATTCTGTACTCATTCAGGAGATGCGTCACAGCGCCCCCTACTGCTCTTGACTGAATAACTTTAATAAGAGTTCAATCATGACAACTCTCGGAGGGAAATAGATTCAACCAGCATTTTATTAGCATAGAGCATGGAATGTACATAGGCTTGATTTTGGCAGACGAGATCTGCTACGCTGCTGCTGCTGCTGAGCAAATACATAATGTTCAGCTTAGTCAAGATAACAAAAAGGAAGGCTGCTACAGAATGATGTAACCCCAAGCAGATCTCTACAGGTGGCGCTGGGGAGGAGGTGGGATAATCGGAGTTCTCATGATTGCGCAGTATGCGGAGAGCTGCTAGGATACGGTATAAGTAAAGCCACGTAGATGAGGAAGTACCTCCGATTGGTTGGTGTCGTAGAACTGAAAGAACCAATCGGCGATTAATAGAGTTTCATGACTGAACTTTGTATTTAATCTATATTTATACAGTGAAGACTTTGCAGTGATATTTTATATTTTTGATTTCTATTTCTGTACCTGAAAATCTAGTTTAGACCCACATCAAAACACAGAAAATAACTGTTTTTCAATTGTATGTTTGTTCTGTTGTATTGATTTGTGTTGTTGCTCGTAATTCTATTTTTTGTTTATTTCATTACATACTATCTTTTAACAATATTTTAAATTTATATGAGATTATATTATGTTAGACTTTTTCGACCTTATTTATTAAGGTTACATGGATCAAAAACAATAACTAGGCCTATTTTATTTATTACTTTTTTGTGGTGGGGCCAGTAACATTTTTGGCAGGGCAAGTAAAACCTTTTAACCACTAGAAAAAATCCTCAGCGTGAGCCCTGATTAGTGTGACATTTTAGCATGCAAATAAAAGGGAAAACTTCAAGATATCAGCACTAAAAATCGGCAGCACATATCGGCTGACCCTGACCTCTAAACATCGGCTATGGAAAAACACATATCAATCTATCTCTATTCTTGAGTGTATCGTTTCATTTTGTGAGCTAAATGTATCGTCACACCTCTAAATAAGTTGTACACTTAGTAACATGCAAACAATTCATTATTATACGTATATTTAAAATATATATTGTTGTCACACAACTTACCTCAGTATCTCCAATTTACACGTTATATCCTTCAGTCCAGAGCAGAGCAGCTTCACTCCTGAATCCCGCAGATTATTATTGCTCATGTTCAGCTCTTTCAGATTGGTATCTGATCCAAGAACTGTAGCCAGAGCTGAACAGCTTATGTCTGTTAAGTCACAATCATTTAGCCTACAAGACAAATACATTACATCACAGAATTAGGTGGATCGTTTTTTATATACAAATATTAAAAATATTTTCCTTTTTTTACATAAATAATACACACACACACACACACACACACACACACACACAAAGTGAACATATGTAAAAATAGAAGGGTGAGCTACACTGGAAAAGGACTAGCATTTATTACTTTTTTATTCACATTTATTATATATATGATAGATTATTTTTGTTTCAGTGACAGATTTGCTAGATAAAATTAAGCATGATTAAATTAAATATTCTTAAGATGTATAGTTTAAATGACAATGAGTTATATATTTTGTCTTGAGGTGGAGATGCTGGGGGATTAATGATTTCAGCATTGAAGTTATGTAAAGCCAGGCACACGGTGCAATTTTTGCCATCGTATGAGCTTGCAGGTGATTTTTTTTTCTCTTTGGGGAGAAATCATGTGGAAATCATTGATGCTTGTATCGTCGTAGCTCACATTTTGTGAGAGAAATTATGAGACAAGACGAGCATCTCACTTCCTTTCAATAATTTTCAAATGTTGAAAAAATTTGGGGAGTCGGGCCGATTTTGACCAGCGTATAGGCTGTCCCTTATTGCCATATCATACTCAGCTACGTCACATAGGCTAGATCTATGAGTATTATTATAGCCCAGTGACTGCAACCCTACAGCGTGTGCATACACTGACACACACACACAAATACACTCACTGTAGTCGTGTTCGTTCAAAGGAATGGTTAAAGGTGTCATGAACTGGCTTTTTTATTTTTTATACTGTTGTCTGAGGTCAACTAATGACGTTTGCGTGGTTTTTACATTCAGCCTTTTTTTTTAGGCTCTCTGAAAAACGATTGGTTTAGATGGGCCGCACTGAAGACTTGGAAGTAAATGCCTACGGCTAGGATTGGATAGGATTTGCATATTTAATGTGCTTCTGCTAGGGTTGGGTGATGTCCCCTAAATTGGCAGTTGACGATGTTTACAGTAAAACATTGTGATGGTCGATGATATCGTCGTTTTTTTTTGGGGGGGGGGGGTATATTATTTATGTAGATATAATATACTATATCTACATAAATACTATTTTCTACTTAAAACTATCATTTCGTTATTTTTACTAACCCAAATAATGACTCATCCGCTAGGTTGCACGTGAGGGGGAAAAAAATAGCTTCCTTCCACTTAAGAGTTGAGCTCTTTTTATTTTAATATCTTTACACAAATACTACTTTCTACTTAAAAAAAATAATTTTGTTATTTTACTAACCCAGTGTTTTGTATGTGAATGCTGTTTCACGTGAATATTACCTCAGGAGTGAAGCACAAAGCTTTGTTTAGCCTAGAAAGGAAATAATGGTCAGATAGCACTTTTTCATTCTGTTTTGCGATCTGGATCTGGTCAATCGATTTTCCGTGAATTTTAACAATAGGCCTAATCCATTTTATCCCAATGGACATGGAAATCTGGTTTCTTTTCCCAAATCTTCACTCACAACGCACCCATTTTCGCAGGGGATTATAAACGTTTCTTCCTTTTGTTTGCTTATAATTAAGTCTATTAAAACTATTCACATCCTTTACTGTGGTAAAGTATAAAAAACACTGTAGGTCGAATACCTTTTTACTTCAAATTTTATTTAACACAGTTTGTTCTTGTTATTAAACTTGGTAAGGCGCATCAGTTTTGGTTTATTTGAATAGCGCATTTCACACACACACGTTTCACATACACCGGCGGTGATTTTAGTTTTGTTTTCTCTGGCAGTGAATAATCAAACATTGCCTAAATGTCTTGACCCTGTGGAAGATAAAGTCCGCTCTTCAGACCTTTTACAACAAGTGTACTTGCAACATCAGGAGAAAACATGAAGATATTCGAGAAGGTGTCTATCCAGCTCGTGTCCCAAAGCACAGAGCGGTATATGATGCATCTTTGCAGGGAAATAGTAGGCCTATGAATCAAATATTTTTCTTGAGGTTACCATTATTTACTGAAAATCGTTTAAATGTTTTATAGGCTGTAGTGTGTTGTTTCACAGACGGAAGTGCTAAAATAAACATGCATGCTTATGTATTTTTAAGCCTCAAATTATTTCAAAATGTAGGCTATATATCTGGCATAGACTACTGTATTTAAAAGCGCATATATATATGCATTAGTTACATTCTCAATTTAATTTACAGAGCAATCCCTGCTAAGTTTTTAGTTTAACTAATACTATAGAAGAGGATTAGTGTGTGTCGCACTCACAACAGACTCGCAACGGGGGCGTGGCATCACGATGGTGGCACTCCATCGTGATGTCGGTCAGCCATCATCGTCCATCAGCACAACTCTAGCTTCTGCTCCCCTGTCAGTGACAGCGTGCGGCAAACGGCAACCGGAATGAATTGCCCAGCCCACAGCCAGGGCGCGCAAAATGTCTTTATCAAACAAACACAATGATTCATCTCTCATCCACCCGCGATTGATTGGAATATAATTTTTTGTATCATTTCGCTCGATCATCAGTGAATATAACCGCACACTGTACACACACACACACACCACGCAAGCCCGTCTGAAAAGCACATGAGCCCAGGTCTTTGGGCTTTGCGTGCTGGCATTACAAATCCGAGTCTGATCACGAATGAACCAATAACACCTTCTCCAGGCTGTGACTGCGTGCTAAGGTATATAATCAATAGATATCAAACGATCTGTAACAATGCAATACTAACACATAAAAAAACATGTTTTACTCATATAAGTGTGTTGCACTGTTCCTGTCGGATCCAGAAGGCACAGCATTGTGTTTTAATCTCAATATGTCTGCAAATCCAGTCTCAACCTCTATCGTGTTTACAATCGATTCTGCATCGTTTCGCTCCACGAGTTGGTGGGCGGGCTTGAGGCGGTGCTTCTGCGTCCTACTACATCAGTGGTCGACATATTCTGAAATCTCTCGTTTTCTGGGCCTGGTGTCTATAAAAGCTTTTCTTTGACTAACAAGGACGTTTTCAGCTCTGAAACTTACAGGATATTGTTATATCACGATGAACTTTTATATACCAAAGGCTGAAAGGAAAGTGGATTCCTCAATTCATCACCCCTTTAATGGTTAATGCTTTTCACCAAATCATTTGCACACTCGTCTTTATTTTCTTTATTTTTTTCTATCCAAAGCTATAGCAGCAACATTGAAAGCTCCAGTCTCTGTGTTTGTAAAATTATCCCATAATTTACTCTGCCTCAAGCCATCCTAGGAAGGCCTGTGGCGATAATTAAAAAACTGTCTGATCGCGGTTATTTGATCAAACCTTAGTTGTTTCATACAACTGCGATTATTACGCTATTTTATAGGCCTAGGGCACAAGGGAGAGTTATAGACCAAAGTAAATTTCTCCGTTTTCGTGCACTATATTCAAAGTCTTCTGAAGACATTCCATAGCTTATGTGAGTGACAGAAGAATATTTACATTGTTAAATTAAAGTTGATGAAAACTCATCTTCCCTCCACTGCCACGGTCAATCATTCAGCATTCAAACTGCATGCCTTGTCTGGTCACGGCAGTCAGCAGTACAGTAAAGCTCACTCCAAGATGATATAGACCTCGCTCTCCGGGTGACGAAAGTCACTGCACGCTCCCTGGATCAGGCGATGTCCACACCAGTGGTCCAGGAAGCTGGGGCTAAACCTGGCAGATATGCGTGAGCCCGACGAAGTTCGGTTCCTCAACGCCCCTGTATGTCTGGCTGGCCTCTTCGGCGACGCCAACGAGAACTTCGCCCAGCAGTTCTTGGTGGCCCAGAAGCAGACGGAGGTGGCTAAAAAAAAAAAAAAATCCTGCCCCGACGACCAGCTGCTGCCTCCACCCAGTCGTCGGCTGCAGCACCTCCATCTGCTTGTCGCCGAGGGCGCCACCCTGCGTCCGCCTCCGCCCCTGCTAAGCCAAGCAGCAGCCTCCACCCAGGCAGCAGGTGACCGGGCGCAAGGGAGGCGCCCAACCCGTCCAGGGTCCCGCGAGCCTGCTATCAAGCACAAGGGCAAGCGACCCTGAAACGGGCAGCCCAGCGAGAGAGGAATTGCTCAGAGGAGGACCGGGGGGAGAATATTTTTTGGTTTCGGTCCTGCCGCTGGTTCCCCGGAGTCCAGCGGTACCCACATTCTCAGAGTAGTTTCTTCCCTCCCTGAGCCCCGAGAGGGACAGGTTGGCAGTGTGCGACGCCCCCGGGCCTTGCCACTCCTTTCCTCCCCTCTCACCCCTCGCCAGGGGGCAGCAGATTGGGCACCGAGGACGCCCCCGGGCCTTCTCACCCACTCTCTGCCCCTCCTGGAGTATTCAGGCAACACTCCGGGCCGCCTCCGGGCCTCCCGAGTCGGGTCTGAATACTCCACCTCGCTGCCTCACCCCGGGTACGTCTGTGGTGCCGTTGGTCCTGCTAGTTCAGTCTCTGGAGGCCTGGTTAGGTCTCCCCAGGCCGTCTCGCTGGCTCATCCGTACCATCAGACTCGGCTATGCAATTCAATTCACACGCCGGCCTCCCAAGTACAGGGGCATCCTCTTCACCAGCGATGCCCATGTCTTGCGGTCCGAGATCAATGTCCTGCTGGCGAAGGGCGCGATCGAGCCGGTTCCTCCTGCCGATATGAGGTCGGGGTTCTAGAGCCCCTACTTCATTGTACCCAAGAAAGGGGGTGGGTTAGGCCAATCTTGGACCTGCGCATTCTGAATCGGGCCCTGCACAAGCTCCCGTTCAAAATGTTAACGCAGAAACGCATTTTCCAATGCATCCGTCACCGAGATTGGTTCGCAGCGATCGACCTGAAGGACGCGTACTTTCATGTCTCAATCCTTCCTCGACACAGACCGTTCCTACGCTTTGCGTTCGAGGGGAAGGCATATCAGTACAAAGTCTTGCCCTTCGGGCTGTCCCTGTCGCCTCGCGTCTTCACGAAGGTCGTGGAGGCAGCCATTGTTCCGCTCAGAGAACGCGGCGTTCGCTTACTCAACTATCTCGACGACTGGCTTATACTCGCCCAGTCTCGGGAGCAGTTGTGCAAACACAGGGACATGGTGCTCAGTCACCTCAGCCTGTTGGGACTTCGGACTTCAGCGCTAAGTGCCCGTTCTAGTGTCGGCTTGCATACGCCACTCCCGCCCTCTGGGCCGGATACGTGCGTCTATTCTGCTCCAGTTGTGTTCCCCGGAAACGGCTAACCCTGTGAGTTCCTCCGTCACCCCTTCGGTGTCAGACGTGGCGGCCGTCTGACACCAGGCCTGCACCCGTATGCTTGTGGAATGTGTGTGTAGGCTGGGTTCCATATGTTGCGGTCCCCTCACGGGGATTCGTGTATTCCACCTCTCCTTCCATTGAAGGACATGGCTCCGCAGCGTACCATCTCCCGAGATGGGCACGCTTTCCCAGCGTTATCCAATAGTCACACTGAGTGGGTCTTGCAGGAACAGCAGTGACTGTCCTTCCTGCCCGGATCCCTGACTTCCACTCTAACATAGGAGTGGTCCAGCGAGCTCAGGCAGGACGCTGGAAGGGCCAGCATCCTGGCGTGTTGGTAGGGATCCCAATTCGTGAAAGGGAACGTCTCGGTTACGTATGTAAACCTCGTTCCCTGAAGGAGGGAACGGAGACGTACGTCCCATCGCCAGGTGCTGTGCTTCAGCTGAAGGCCGAGTCACTTATCTCGGCTCCTCAGTTGAAAAGCAATGATGCGGTATTCCACTTCCGTATTTATACACGCGCTGCGGGGCGGTGCGTGGAATGTGTGAACCGCATGCCAATGTCCATTGGCTCGTTTTAATCACTCGAAGTAGGTCGGTCTCTGGAAACAGATCCCAATTCGTCGGTCAGTTCCGACGTACGTCTCCGTTCCCTCCTTCAGGGAACGAGGGTTACATACGTAACCGAGACGTTTTTCTCTATAGTGTGTATTTAGTGGATTTCAGTTAACAATAAAAAAGTGACCATTAATTCATACGGTATATCAGTGTTTCCCAATCCTGGTCCTGGAGAACCCTCAACACTGCACATGTTTGATGTCTCTCTTATTGGACAGATTCGTTTGATTAGGGAGTTTTATGGCACATTTTATGGCCTTTTTGAGATTGGCCAGTGTGTTGTGATTATTTCAGTTGAATAAATTAGTTTTTTAACAACAGAGCATTGACAAAAGTGCTGTACAGTAGTACTTTTTTTTTTTAAATACAGAGAAGACACCCAAAAACAGTAATGAAAAAAAACAATGCCTCGACACACTGCAGTCTCAAAAGCTAGATAAAGAAGATGTGGCTTCAAACATCTTTTAAAAATGTTTAGAGTTGGAGCGAGTCTAATGTGAAGTGGTGGACTATTCCATCTCATTGGTGCTGTCACAGCAAAGGCCCGCTCACCCCTTCGCTAGTTCTCTGACCTCAGAATCCTAGGAGGCTTGTGCACCTGTAAGAAATACCAGGAGCTTAAAATCTATCCTGTACTGGACTGGCAACCAGCCCAGTGAAGACAGAGTTGGAGAAATATGATCTGTTTGGCAGACACCCACGTACAAACAGTTGCAATAGTCAAGCCTCGTAAAAACAAAGGAATGGATCACCTTTTCAAGATCATTAAAAGAAAGAAAAGGTTTAACCTTAGCCAATAGATGTAAATGGGGGGGAAATGGATTTCATGACTGTATTGATCTGTTGAGCAAATTTGAAGTTATTGTCGCGTACCCCTCGATTTTTGACCACAGGTTTACAAAATGGGGTCAGCTCACCTATATTTGACAGCTCAGGTGAAGCAAGACCCCAATCCAGATAAGCTCCGTTTTGCCCGCATTAAAATTTAAAAAGTTCATTGACATCCAGGCTTGTCTTCATATACATTATGTTTCTTGAGTAAAGAAAATGCTGTACTCATTCAAACAACCAGTTATTTACCCTTGCATTGCAAACAAGCAGAAACAGTCCAAACTGCGTGCAGCACTTCATCCACAATAGAGACGGGTGGAGTTATGAGGTTTCACTGACAGTTTGAAGATCTAATGGAGTTACGACGTTCAGTCTCAAGGTCTTTTTAACTCTTTCCCGCCATTGACAGATATTTCCACTGCATGAAAAGTGGGATTTTTCGTCAGTATGTGGCACTGTAGATTGCCGTGGAACTTCAGGTTTACGACTGTGCACTGCAATTTGCAGGCAACACCGAAAACTGCCATAAATTGTCGGAAATTGACGTGGGCCTTGCTTGGCAGTTGTCCCCCCATGACTCCCCCTCCCCTTAATTCTAGGGGAGGCTTTATCATGTAAATGAACATGCTGTGAACTACACAAATGTAAATCAGAGTAGCAGCAGGGGGAGTTTTATCTAGGTTCTGAATTTTTTTAACTAAAACAAGTTTAAAGTTTAAGTTAAAATGTTAAAGGTCCCGTTCTTCGTGTTTTTTTGAAGCTTTGATTGTGTTTACAGTGTGCAATATAACATGTGTTCATGTTTCGCGTGTAAAAAAACACAGTATTTTTCACACAATGTACTTATCTGTGTACCGCTGTTTCCACTGTCATAAAAACGGCTGGTGACTTCCTCTTCTATGAAGTCCCTCCTTCAGAAATACGTAACGAGTTCTGATTGTGCCAGCGTTTACCGTGTTGTTTACCGTGCTGTGATTCGACCGCAGCTTAGCGCAGGTGCCAGCAGGTCCTGTGTTGTGATTCTACAGCAGCTTAGCGCACTGGAAAGGTCACGCCTCTTAACGGAGAGATGTATGCGTTCAATAATCTCTACAGCGTCCCTGGGAAAGCCAAACAAAGGTGATTTGACTCCTGGATGAAAATAACAGCGTCTCGATGACATGGCGATAAACACACTCAACGCAACAGTTCCTTTTCTCCACGCGACCGTCCGCTTCTCCACGTGGGACAGCAACAAGACCGCGCCCCCTTTTTCGCGTATTCTTTGTGGGCGGAGGTAAGTCTGTTCTACTGCTCTACTGACGTAATTAAAGAAGGAAGTACCAGGATGTAGTTCAAGCCGGCCGTTCGCTGTAGGCTTTGAAAGGGAACTTCTGTTAAATAAAATATCTCGCTTGGCATTGAACTTTGAGCTTTATAATTTTACAGGTATTATTTATGCTCTAACAGCAACATTACACACTAACTAAAGTTTGAACAATGGGATCATGCGGAATGGGACCTTTAACTTAAATTTAAGTTAAATGTACTCGTTTTAGTTCACATTACTAAATTTTTAGGGCAACCAGTTTGCTCCAATTTTTTAAGTAGATTCAACTTGTCAAGATTAATTAACTTGTGTAGATTAATTACTCTTTATGTCATTAGCAATAACCAATGTTATGTAAAAAAAACTAAATACAGGACAGCAGTTCATGTCTTCAACCTTTAGAGAGGTTATGTGATGCAACAAGACAATGAACCAAAGCACACAAATAAATCAAGTAAAGCATACAGTTTACATACCAAATTAATTTTTCCACCCTGCACTGTGAATGATTTCTAAATGGCTATTAATCATAAATGTGAAAAGTACAAGTTTGTGTGTTAATAGTTAAATCAGATTGTGTTTTTCTGTAATTGTCATTTAAATTGAGCTCACACCACATTTTATGAATTATCAATGCAGATTTTCAAGAGGTGGTTTCCTGGACAGGGTTTAAATTATGCCAAGAGTAGGCCTTAATCTAGTTAATCGTGAGTTAAAAAATTGTTGCCTGGAACAAAGATTAAGCACAGATTACTAACAACTGGACTATGAGTCCTGAACTAAAATAAACTGGATTCATTTACAGTTTTATCTAATTGCTTACACACAATTTCTGAAAATATGGCTCCATTTCTTGTAACTCTACACACAAAACACACAACAAGCAAAACATCAGACATCACTTGCAAAAGCAACACTTTGTGCAAAACTATTTTAACTCTTCCAAAAATGTTGTTTTTGCATATATCTAACTACACACAAATATGCACAACTGAGGAATTTTACAGTTGAACTGAAATCAACTGAACTGAATCAACACTGAAGTCACTTGAGCTGAAAATTGACACTATTTTGGCTTGTTAGAGCCGGTTTACAGCAGAATTTGTTTTGAACTTGTTACTGAAGCTGCTATGAAACAATATATTTTGTTGTATGCATATTCTTTCTTTCTCAAACCTTAGTTTTGATTTCTAAGTGATCAATTTATGTATAAGTGTTTTCACACATGATCATTGGCTGTATGGGTCCTCAGTAAATTAATGTGGCATTTAAATGGCAAAAGTTATTCTTGTCTCTATAACTTATGGCTTCCTAAAGACACGTTTATGGGTAAATAAAATATTAATAATATAAATAAAATGAATATAAAAACATATTTTAAATATAATGAAGTCATTTTATTATAGCACTCATCAGATGTTCCTGGAAACAAAACAGAGACAGAACAGTATAAACAAACTATACAACAAACTAAACACCAAATTACAAAAACATTATTATGTGAAAGTGAATAAAGTTGTGTGTGTGTGTGTGTGTGTGTTTTCAGTTATAAATATGTGCTGTGTAAATTAGCCTATTTATACTTTTAGAAATTATATATAGCCTAACTTTAAAAAACAAACAATAACCCATATAGATAAATTATAATAATTGTATAATATTAAGCATTTGCTTAATATACTTTGTAACATTAGGCTACTTTACTCTAGCACAGTAGTCAGTTAAGCAATTAATTAATATCTTATATTAATATGCATGTAGCCTAGGCTACATCTAAAGGTAAGTCTGCTTTAAAAAAAACAGAATGTGCGCGTTAAGAAACACGTTCAAATGTGTCTTCTTAACATGTTAAAACTGTGCGTCGACTGTGCGTGTATGCCTGTTACACGACCAGAATGTGCTTGTCTACACATACAAAAGAAACACGTGAAAAATTGCTGCTTCACGCGGACAAACAGTGCGTGTTGACACGGTCATAGTCACGCGTTTCGTATAAAGAGATTTGGCCCCGGGCGCGTTCCATAGTGGAGCCCTACTTTCCTTTTTCGTGATCAACAATGAAAGAACGCCGTCTTCAACTCTGCATGGAAGCGGCCAACTTTTTGGACTCATTTTCAGGAGGCTGTCTTCGTCTTCACAACTCTGAGGCAAACTGCAGGCGCTATGAACCACAGCAAGGGTAAAATAGCGTTACGATTTAAAGAATATGCTTTTATTCAGTTGTATAAGGAAATGGATGCGTTAATAGATCCAAGCTTAAAACTGCACATTTTGTTTACACAGACTATCCTCGCCTCATAGCGAAGCAGTGAGCTCTTATCTGCTTGGAGCGATTTCCGCGAGTCCAGATTTAACCGCTGACCACGACGACATTGTTTGTAAGTATAACTTCCAATGTTTTTCTCATTCCTTGTTTAATTTTACCGTGACTGTTTTTATTAATACCAGTCTCATGTAATTGTTTTCCAGCTGCCTGTAAGACGTATTATGAATCGACACGCCGGAGCTTCAGATACAAACAACCTGAACTTACATAGCAGGCGGAAACTGCGAAGTTTAGCTCGGAGTCGATCAAGAAGAAAAAGGGTAAGATTTATTATATTAGATCCGTTTTTTGTCAATGTGAGTATTTCTCAGGTTACTTATTGTCTTTATGGATTGTATTACAGTTGCTGGAAGCGAGACAAAGTGTGCTGGGTGAGGATGAGATGGACTGGAAGTGCGCGACCATTGAACTCCCATCTGATGAGGAAGACGGCATTGTTGACGGGGTGTCTGGATGGATTGTGCGGCCACCGCCATATACGCCTGTGTTTCCCGAATGTTTTGGGCGCTTCTTTTTGACGTTTTTGGAGGACAACATAAGAGACATTACTGCTGCACTGTACATAGTTGTGTGTTTGACAATAAAGCTCTTTCTTTGAATAAACAGCTGTGTGTTTATTAGCTCTTTCTTTGAATAAACGGCACGGTCCGGGCAAATTTTCCCATATATTCCTTGATGGTATGAATAGAGTTGTTCATAGCACAATAACATTAATATAAAACATAAATTATTACAACATAAAATATATATTTATTATTATTATTGGGGTTTACATTTATAATGAGCCAGGGTGACCAATAATGATTGGTTTGCAGTGATCTGCCAACCAATCACGAGGGATTTTTCTTTTTTAAATGTAGTGGCTTCAGCCAATACTGAGTGAGTAAATTCAAGTCTGGCCGTTGACTCTCTGGTTTCGCTGCTATTCATATGCTAATTAGAGGCGTTGCACCTCCGCGCGGTCTCTCAGCGGGGGGCTCTCCACCTACGTCATGGTTCGTTTACGACAATTTGTGGCACAGACGAACGCGACGTTCGCTGCCTCTAAATTGTCGAAAACTGCCGAAAATTAGGGAGATTTCCGGGAGTCTACAGGCGTTTACGGGGTCGAAAATCCCACTTTTCATGCAGTGTTCCGTCATTTATGAGACAACGCTTCTCTGTCATTGCCGGAAATTTAATTGATTAAATATTTGCAAAACCCACAGACAGTAATCTCGTCTGGACATGCGAGTATAAGCACTTGTCTAGAATGCCTTTGCATAGATCCGGCCCTGGATGAGACCAAAACATATTAATTGACGAGAAAAAACAAATGAATTGACTTACAGAGCTCTTCTGGAGGTTTTGATGACTGCTGATAATCTAATGAGACACTCGTCTGATTTCTTGAATTTCTGAAGCTCAAACTCCTCCAGCTCTTCCTCTGATGTCAACAACACAAAGACCAAAGCAGACCACTGGGCAGGTGAAAGGTCAGATGAGAGACTTCCTTTGCTAAGGTGGGTCTGAATCTCTTTCACCAGAGTTTGGTCGTTCAGTTCATTCAGACAGTGGAACAGATTGATGGATCTCTCTGCAGGCAGATTATCTTCTAATTTCTGCTTGATGTACTGAACTATTTCCTTGTTGCTCTGGTCATTGTCGTCTTGCTGTGTTATCAGTTCTCGTAAGAGTCGTCGATTGGACTGGAGTGACAGACCGAGGAGGAAGCGAAGGAAAAGGTCCAGGTGTCCATTGTCACTCTCGAGCGCCTTGTCCACTGCAGTCTTGAGAAAATCAATCATGGTTACATTTGTGTTTTCCTGTTCTGTAGACTCATGATCAAACACACTTGTCTTGTTGATGTCTAGAAACAGATGTGCATAAATGGCTGCAATAAACTCTTGTACGCTCAAGTGAACAAAGCAGTACATGGTGTCAAGAGTGATCCCTGTTTCCTCCTTAAAGATCTGGGTACATATGCCTGAGTACACTGATGCCTTATAGACGTCAATACCACAGGCTTCCAGGTCTGTGTCATAGAAGATCAAGTTGCTCCTTTCCAGCTGATGAAATGCCAGTTTCCCCAGTGAAAGGATGGCGTCTTTATCCCAGGAAACATCTGGTGTGTATTCTCCATCATACTTCCGGCGGCTCTGCTGGATCTGAAAGCGGAGAAAGTGTGTGTACATTTGTGTCAGAGTCTTGGGAGTGTCTTCAGTGTTTGATTCCTGCTGTGTTTGAGAGATCTCATCAGCCTGAGTGTTTTCCACATCATTGTTTCTCTTCTCCTCCAGAATGTTCTGGAGAACAGTGGCTGAAATCCAGCAGAAGACTGGGATGTGGCACATGATAAAGAGACTCTTTGATTTTTTAACATGATCAATGATTGTGTTGGCCTGATTCTCATCCGTGAATCTTTTTTTGAAGTACTCTTGCTTTTGTGCATCACTGAATCCTCGTATCTCTGTCAGCCGGTCGATACAGTCAGGAGGAATCTTACTGGCCGCTGCTGGTCTGGTGGTGATCCAGATGAGAGCAGAAGGAAGCAGATTTCCCTTCATGAGGTTCGTCAGGAGAACATCCAGAGAGGCTGGTGACGATACATCACACCACGTCTCATTACAGTCAAACTTCAGAGGAAGGCGACATTCGTCCAATCCATCAAGGATGAACAGGACTTTGAATCGATTCCTTCTTGTAAGGTTCAGTCCTTTTGTCTCTGGGAAAAAATGAGTCATAAGATCCATCAAACTTAGTTTTTCTTTCTCCTTTAAGTTCATCTCTCTGAATGGAAGAGGAAATATGAAGCTGATATCTTGATTCTTTTTTCCTTCAGCCCAGTCCAGAACAAACTTTTGCACAGAGACTGATTTTCCAATGCCAGCGACTCCTTTTGTCAGAACAGTTCGGATTTCCTCGTCTTGTTCAGATGCTTCAAACAAATGTGTGCAGTCCACCTGTATCTCTTGAGATTCATGACGCCTGGAAGCAACTTCAATCTGTCTGACCTCATGTTCAGTATTGACCTGTTCACTGCCACCCTGAGTGATATAGAGATCTGTGTAGATGTTATTCAGAAGTGTGGAGTCGCCTTGCTTCGCAATTCCTTCAAACACACATTGATACTTCTTCTTTAGGCCACACTTTAGCTGAGGAATGAAGAGCAGCTCATCTAAACACAAGAACAGAAAACAGATAGTTTTAGTCTTAATCTTCTCTCCTACATTTATAAGTGTCAATCTGACAGATGGTCATGAGTCTCAGACCTTCTAGAGCATCAGCAGCTTCATCTTGCTTCATCTCTCTCAGATACTGTAGCGTGAGATCAAGAGCTGCTGCTTTGATACTGCATCTATTTTCATTAAAGTCCTTCACTAAGGATTCTGTGTTCTCTTTTTGTAATATTTTCTTAAACTTTTCCAGTTCATTCTTCAGAAACATGATCATTTTGTTCTCAAGATCCTACAAACAAAGCAAGAAAAATAAGAGCATAATAATAACACAATTTAACCAGATCTACATCCACATTTGGTCAAAACTATTTATTCAGAATTGTAAAATATTTGTAATGGATACCAGTTAAAAACCAAACATGTTAATTGGCTGCCATTTAACACACAAAAAATATTTATACCTAAATATGAAAATATATATAAAAAACAGGTTTTTATTTTTTATTGGATTTTTTATGGGTTCTTAAAGTTATTATCCTATTATTTCGGCAAGAAATGTTCAGTATAATCATTAACATGTATGAAAATGTGTTTTCCTACCTGGAAGATCCCAAGGAGATTGTGTTTGAAACGCTTGTGTTTCCTGTGAGTCTGAACGTCTGAGTCTAATGTCTCACATTGAAGCCTGTTAGCCAATAAAATAAAATACTGCATTTATTGTTCAAGCTAAATATTATAAGTAATTTTAACAGAGAAAAAGAGTTTATGCTGTTAAAGTATAGGATCTATTTAGGTATAAATATATAGTGAGTTCTGCAGTGATGATGGGTGTTTTAATATGTTGCGGAGCAGATATATCAGTGCACCAAAATTAAATGGGTATTACAAAAATTATAATTATAATTTAAATAAAATAATTTCAATCTTTTTGCTACTTGTAGGAATGATAGGAATGATATTTTGAACGATAAAGTTTAATGATAAATATTTTTCTGAAATATTTTCTAACAGTGTGTGACCAACAATAAGAAACACATGAAATACCTTTTGTTAGTTGATGGTTTTCTCTCACTGAAGTTTTGTGGTACACCTCCTTTTGACCAGTCACTCTTCATAGACACAGAGCTGAACACATGTGAGCCTGATCTTACACTAATGACAGAGCAGAAAGATAAAACACATCACTACAGGAGATACTTCAGTCCCAATTGAAAGGGTTTAATGTTGCAAATAGTAATTAAATGCATTATAGCCATACTTTTGTCCATCTATGACTAAAGATGGATGGAAGGACATGTTCATGTTCGGTTGTAAGATCTATTTTCCATGGTGAATTTATGCCTCTTTGTAATTGTATTACTGTAAAGATTCTCCAGACTGAGTTCAATAAAGAGGAAAGCAGACTATAGGGCCCTAAGACTAGCAGACATTGGGTCGTATTTATCAATCTAGCGTAGAAACGAGCGCAGATCCAGTTTACGATTAAGACATGGAGAAACATAACCCGGCCAAGAAGAGGAAGTGATCTCATGAAAGAAATTGATCTTTCTCCAAAAACACCCGTTAACCTCGTAATTGCAAACAATTACATTAATTTATATGCTAATTAAATACTAATAAATAAATCAAAACATTTACAAACATTTTAAACAGCCTAGACTACTGTAGTTTAAGGGTACTATAGTAAGTGTAACGGTATTCAGAACAGAACTAGAATGAAAAATAAGACGCTATAAAATTATATATTAAACTATAAAATAAAACATAAATTAGATAGTCATAGTGGCATTCATTATAACAACACAAGTCAAGCCAAAAATTAATTAATTTAAATCGAAACTGACGGGCTCAGCTCTCTCATTTGGCAAGAATACAAATATGTTTCTATATTTGCCATGTATCATTTTGGTTGCTAAATATTATTCATTATTATTCAAACAAGGCTTAGTTTGTGCTTCACTCGTGTTCCAATATCCACATAAAACAGCATCCTCCACATGCGCAGAAATGTGTTTGGTTGGGCACTGGATTAATTTATACAGCGGACCATTTACTTTGAGCAGTGTAACTTTATGTTTGTTTGACTGCATTAGTTTGATGATGAATGGCTGAAATGTCAAGCTAACAATGCTAGAGCTGTGTGATCACTTGGATTTAATAAAATAAAGAAATAAAGAGAACAAATACAATGCATTAGAGTGTCACAAAAATGAGCATCACAGTTTTTCTCTATTGTTAATATCTTAATTATTTCAGTGAAATATATTTTGTGTAGTCCTGTTAATGTTATTCCTTTATATAGTTAATTTTATTCTGTTTTTTTGGTTCACAGAAGCGCTGTGGGTGTGTGATGTGTGAATCCTCATGTTCTGTTGTTTATGCTGATATTTGCGCATGTAAAGTTAAACCCCTAAAAAAAAAAACACTTGTGGTATTTTTAATTGATCACAAACACCCATATATTATAAATTAATTCAATTTGAACTTGAAATTCTTATCTTAATGTTTTATGATCGACTGATGAGCTTTGGTTGTTTGTCAGGAAAATAATCTGAATGATCAAAATGCTCTCATTTCAATTCTTCACCAGATTTGCTCACACTAGTTCACACTATCTCAAAAACTAGCGTACACGAGCTGAGACCTGACGTGAGATTTGATCATAGCCATCGCTCACGTCCATATTGATAAATGCACAGTTTTCTGTTGTACGTTCATTTCATAAATCATGCCCATTGTGTTCTCTAAGGGTTCGATTGCCTGGTTGAAACCAAGTTTGATTGGTCCCCCCTCCCCCTCCCCCTAAATGCTAAATGCTCTAAAGAACGCTAAAGGCTAGCATAAATAAGATTTACTTGTAGTATGTAAGTCACGCTCGGCAGGAAAATGAGTGAAATGCACACAAACGTCTCGGTTACGTATGTAACCCTCGTTCCCTGAGGAGGGAACGGAGACGTACGTTAGTGACTAACGAATGGGGGTTTCGCTTAGAAGCCAATCATCTCCGAGAATTCAACAGCGCCCAATGGCAGTGCCAATGCCATGGGCATGCGGAATTTGCATGCGTAACTCCGCCCCACCTCGTGGGTATATAAGGAAGTACGCTGGCAACATCGCATTATGTTACTGCTGCAGGAGCCAAGACTGAACTCCGCGTTCCAGGTAGCACAGCTGACGTGGCAAAGGAAACGTACGTCTCCGTTCCCTCCTCAGGGAACGAGGGTTACATACGTAACCGAGACGTTCCCTTTCGTTCAGTCACTACGACGTACGTTAGTGACTAACGAATGGGGGTTCCAATACAACAACGCCACTCAGCTGTCATCCAGTGCCCTGCGTAAGTGTGAGTACCCTGTCGTAAGACTAGTACGGACGAAGGACTCCCACTTATCACAGGATTACCAAGGTACACTGGGAAGCATATCCCAGTGAGGGAATGCCAAGATGCCTACCCGTGGGGAGGGCTTAAGAACACACATATGACCCGCTAAGGGCTGCATATGGAAGATTTCTAGGGTACCAGCCGAAGGTGGATTTTTAACCCTAGGGCGGCAGAGACTTGCCAAGGGAAAGACACCTGCTCGCTGAGGAGGCTTACGGTGGAAATACTCGTGTGGGGGTCGCCGGAGGGGAACCATGCACACGGAGCACCTGGCCGGACATGAGGGTCTGGGCTTGAAAGGGCAGACTGAACTGATGTCGGTGTAAGCAGGGCTGGAGGAGCTCAGGGCTCTCGGGGAGCTCACCTGAGGGAAAATATTGCACGTATCCAGTCCTTGGAGTGGAATGGCGAGCAAGCGAAGACACCTGAGCCTGGCCCATTACCGGCCACCCGTAGGGGCGAGTACATAGTTGGACACTGGCTCCACACGGAGATTGTAGAATCTGGCGAATGTGTTGGGTGTCGCCCAGCCTGCAGCTCTGCAGATGTCTGTTAGCGAGGCGCCATGCGCTAGAGCCCAAGAGGAGGCCACACTCCGAGTGGAGTGTGCCCTCACACCAAGGGGACATGGTCGACCTTGCTGCTGGTAAGCCAAAACAATGGTGTCCACTATCCAGTGAGACAACCTCTGCTTTGAGAGAGCACTTCCCTTCCGCTCTCCACCATAACAGACAAAGAGCTGGTCTGAGGTCCTGAAACATCGCGTACTGTCTACATAGGTGCGGAGAGCGCGTACTGGACAGAGCAATGCCAAGGCTGGGTCTGCCTCCTCCAAAGGCAGCGCTTGCAGGTTCACCACCTGATCTCGGAACGGAGTGGTGGGAACCTTGGGCACATATCCGGGCCGGGGTCTCAGGATCACGTGAGAGTTAGCCGGCCCGAACTCAAGGCACGCTTCGTCAACCGAAAATGCTTGTAGGTCCCCGACCCTCTTAAGCGAGGCCAATGCGGTCAGCAGAGCCGTCTTCATAGACAAGAACTTAATCTCAGCCGACCGCAAAGGCTCAAAGGGAGGCCTCTGCAGAGCACTTAAGACTACTGAGAGGTCCCAAGAGGGAACGAGAGGAGAGCGAGGAGGATTCAGTCTCCTCGCCCCCCTCAGGAACCTGATGATCAGGTCGTGCTGACTTACCTTTTTGTCTCCCAGGAGATCGTGGTAGGCAGATATTGCGGCCACATACACTTTAAGGGTGGATGGAGACAGCCTTCGCTCCACCCCCTCCTGGAGAAACGATAGCACGGACCCGATCGGGCATTTCCAGGGGTCTTCTTGGCGGGAAGAACACCATGTGACGAAGAGGTTCCACTTCAACGCATAGAGACGTCGCGTAGACTCAGCTCTAGCGGAAGTGATGGTAGCGACCAACGCAGGTGGAAGACTACTCAAACCTGCCGCGTCCCGTCCAGAAGCCACACGTGGAGCTTCCAGAACGCTGGACGCGGGTGCCAAAAGGTGCCCCGTCTCTGAGTGAGGAGGTCCGGTCTCAGAGGAATAGGCCAGGGAGGGGCTGTTGCAAGGAGTAGAAGTTCTGGGAACCAGGTCTGGCCGTGCCAATACGGGGCGACCAGCATGACCTGCTCCTTGTCCTCCCTGATCTTGCACAGTACCCGTGCAAGGAGGCTCACTGGGGGAAACGCATACTTGCGTAGCCCTGGCGGCCAGCTGTGCGCCAGTGCATCCGTGCCAAGGGTGCCCTTGGTCAGGGAATAATACAGGGAGCAATGGGAAGAGTCCTTGGGAGGCAAAAAGATCTACCTGTGCGTCGCCGAACCGTTCCCATATCAGCTGGACCGTCTGGGGGTGGAGTCTCCACTCTCCGGGGAGAGGCTGAATCCGTGAGAGCTCGTCGGCTGCACGGTTCAGGTCTCCCGGGATGTGGACAGCACGAAGGGACCTCAGGCGCTTCTGACTCCACAAAACGAGATGGCGGGCGAGTTGAGACATACGGCGGGAGCGTAGACCGCCCTGGTGGTTGATGTACGCTACTACGGCCGTGTTGTCTGTCCTGACTAGTACATGTTGACCCCTCAGCAACGCTCGGAAGCGGTGCAGGGCGAACCGTACTGCCAGTAACTCGAGGCAATTGACATGCAGAAGGCGCTGGGGTCCTATGCAGGAGCCCGCGGCTGCTTGTCCATTGCACATGGCACCCCAGCCCGTGGATGATGCATCTGTTGATACAACAACATGCCTGGAAACTCGTTCTAAGGACACTCCGGTCCATAGAAAGCTGAGGTTCGACCACGGGGTGAGAGTCTGTAAGCAGGCCCGAGTCACTTGAACCCGGAGCGTGCCAGACCGCCATGCCCATCTCGGGACTCGATCGCGTAGCCAGTGCTGAAGCGGTCTCATATGAAGCAATCCGAGCGGCGTCACCGCGGCTGCAGATGCCATATGCCCCAGGAGCCTCTGAAATAGTTTCAGTGGAACCGCACTCTTGCCCTCGATTTGACGAAGGGAAGTCAGCAGAGACTGCGCGCGCTCGCTCGAAAGCTGCACGCACATGGCGACCGAGTCGAAATCCATACCGAGAAAAGAGATCCTCTGCGCGGGGCAAAGTTTGCTCTTCTCCCAGTTGACCCGAAGGCCCAGACGGGCTAGGTGATGGAGCACCAAATCTCTGTGTCCGCAAACCTGCTCTCGAGAGTGACCCAGTATGAGCCAGTCGTCGAGGTAGTTCAGGATGCGAACCCCGTGCTGCCGAAGGGGCGCAAGGGCTGCCTCGGCAATCTTCGTAAAGACGCGAGGGGACAGAATGGTAGAACTGCGTACTGATATGCCCGCCCCTCGAAAGCAAACCGTAGGAACGGTCTGTGTCGAGGTAGAATGGAGACATGGAAGTAGGCGTCCTTCAGGTCGATCGCTGCAAACCAATCGTCTGGACGAACGCATTCGAAAAGGCGTTTCGCTGTCAAAATCTTGAACGGAAACTTGTGAAGGTAACGGTTCAAGATGCGCAGGTCCAGGATTGGTCTCAACCCACCGGCTTTTTTGGGTACAATGAAGTAGGGGCTGTAAAACCCCGACTTCACCTCGGCTGGAGGGACAGGTTCGATTGCACCCTTCGCCAGTAGGGTGGCAACCTCCGCTCGCATGACAGGGGCATTGGCCCCGACCATAGTAAGCGGACTCCCCGGAAACAGGGAGGAACCTGCACGAACTGAATCGCGTAGCCGCACCTGACTGTCTTCGCGACCCAGCGGGACAGCCCTGGAATCTGAAGCCAGGCTCCCAGGAACTGCACCAGCGGGGTCATTCGGACTACAGGTGTACCCGGTGTGGGGCAGCAATGCAGCGTTACCGACCCGGACAAGGGAGGCTGTTGGGCGTCCCGGTGTGGGGGTGCGGATAACGGCTGCGTCCTGACAGAGGAGACCAGGGAAGGACGCGCGTTCCACTGGGGTCTGCTCTGCCAGGAGGCTGGGCGACAGAGAGGGATGCAAGTGGCGGGACCCGTGGGTGGCGCGCACTGTCATCACCGGTCTCTGGGTCCTCAGAGACAGGGACATGAGTTCTTCCCAAGCGCTGCTAGCCCGGGGGCCAGCAGCAGAAGGATTTTTCCCCCGGCCCTCCACCGGGGGAAGGAGAGGCCCTGCTACCATCCCCTGGGAAGAACTGGAAACCATCTCTGAGTTGTCCACCTCCAGCCTGGCGTTTAACCAGGCTGGGGAGCGGACTGGGCGCCATCCTCAACCACCTCCCAGGTGAAGGCTGCTGCTGGGGCCGGGCGGGAGGAGGGAGGGCGCCCTCGGCGGCGAGCAGACCGAGGCGACTGAGCCGGCGGCTGGGTGCAGCAGCTGGCCGCCGGGGCAGTACGTGTTACACCCTCAGTCTGCTCTGGAGCGGCAGAGAAACGTTGGGCGCAGTTCTCAGCCGCGCCACCGAAGAGGCCAGCCTGGGATATGGGTGAGTTGAGGAGGCGGGCCCGCTCAACGTCCTCCACATCACCAGGTAAGGCCAGGTGTTCTCCCGGACCACAGCTGTGGACATCGCCCGACCCAGGGAGCGTGTGGCCACCTTCACCGCCCGGGGGCGGGATCAGTTGCGGCACGCAGCTCATTGAAGAGCCCTGGGTCGGCTCCACCCTTGTGTATGTGCAAAGGGGCGGCGGCCTGCCCGTAGCTCTGCAGGACCACGCCACCGAAGTAGACGAGCCCACAGGCTTTGGGAGGGTGCTTAGGACAGCCACACCACGCCACGTCAAGCCCTCTGTGGACACCGTAGTGCGCAACAGAGAGTTCAACAGTGGGGGGGGGGGGGGGCCCAGTGTACCCTAGGCCGCGGCCCCATCAAGGGCAGAGAAGGCGGAGGAGGCCACCAAACGATCGCGGGAAGCACGGGGACTTCCGGGACCGCGTGATCTCCTCATGCACCTCGGGAGCGAAAGGCATTGGGGGCGGGGCCCAACAGCTGTCGGGTGCCGTCCCCAAAAACCAATCGCGCAACCACGAGCACTCGCGACTGGGCAGAGTTCCACACCAGCGCGAGACTCGCGGCTGCCCGAGATAACATGGCTGTCAACTTTAGGTCGGATCAGGCAGCGCTGACACACCCGGAGACGGAGCACAACCTAATCGTCATCCCCAAAGGACTCCAGCCCACCTTGGGATGCGGCGATCGACATCTCACTGCTATCTGGAGCGTGAACGAAACGAACGAGGCGTCAGAGACGGGCCGCTGTTTCAGTCCAACACTCGCGGGTTTAAGCAATGTGCGAGAGGGGGCGTGGCCCGAGGAATGATCGTCGGGGTTCTTAATACCACGGCACCGCCCTCAGGTCACCCTGGCCACCAGCCAAAGTACCACCTCTCTCGGAGACGGTAGATTGGGGTGTGGCAGAGGGGACTCTCTCTCCTCACGGAGATACTGAGTCTCGACCGCGACATCGCGATGGTCACGTTCCCGCAGTGGGAACATGACACATCCACAAACACTGCCCTAACGTGCTGAAGCCCAAACACATCGAGCAGTGAATGTGCCCATAGCAACGGAGATCGATCGCACCCGGAAGTGCACGGGCGAACCGTCTTGAAAAAGACGTGCCACGCGCAAGCTCTTTTTGTGAGAGGAAAGCTCTGCAGAGTGCCGAAGCGCCCAGGGAAACACACACACAGCTGTTGCAGATCACTGCACAGATCAGCAGGCAGGCAGCATGAGATCGCTGGAACGCGTCGTTACACCAACACCCTGGAGAACCGCTGGTCTCGAAGACTGAAGAGAAGACTTCAGAATTCAGGCTTGTAGGAGTGAAGAGATGCTCTTGGCTCCAAAGTAGAAACATAATGCGATGTTGCCAGCGTACTTCCTTATATACCCACGAGGTGGGGCGGAGTTACGCATGCAAATTCCGCATGCCCATGGCATTGGCACTGCCATTGGGCGCTGTTGAATTCTCGGAGATGATTGGCTTCTAAGCGAAACCCCCATTCGTTAGTCACTAACGTACGTCGTAGTGACTGAATGAAAGGGAACACAATTTTTATCAGATCATACGTCATTAATAGCGGTTTGCTTCCGCAATTTAGTATGATTGCGTTCACATCAGCAGTGAACTGTACCAGAGTTCACATGAACCATACCGCAGACAACACTTTTTTAAGTGGACTTGGGTACGGTTTGCGGGTGCGCACCCGAGTTCGGAAAACAGCGTTCACATCATCCAAATGAACCAAACTCTGACGTCAATCGAAAGTGCTAGTATGAAAGCACCCTGAATTGTTTTATTTAATTTCCATCAATATTATCTTAGCTAATACAATGTTGTAACACAAGACACCATGAAATAGCCAATGGCACACCAAAATTAAATGGGTATTAAAAAAAAACTATAGTTATATTTCAAATCAAATAATTTCAATCTTTTTGCTGATTGTTAATTGGAACAATATTTGAATGATAAATTTTCATGATAAATATTTGCTGAAATATTTTCTAACAGTGTGTGACCAACAATAAGAAACACATGAAATATCTTTTGTTAGTTGATGGTTTTCTCTCACTGAAGTTTGTTCCTTCACCTTTTGATCTTACACTAATGACACACAGAGCAGAAAGATAAAACACGTCACTACAGGAGATACTTCAGGTTTCATGTTTAATTAAGCCCAGTTTAACAAATTAATTCCTGATCAGAGGATTCTTTTAGAAATATATCCGCTGATTTAATAGTGAAGATTTTAGGGTTTTTAATCTGTAATAATTCCGTAAGAGAAGAGCAAACTGTGTCCCACACAGAGAATCTCTTATCTCGGTATGGAGCTGGATTGGGTCAACCAGACTGCGTGCCTCACAGAGGAGCGAGTCCGGTCATTGTTGAACTGCTTGAATACGTTCAATGGCAGGACAGCGGTCCCACTGAAATTTTTTCAGAGGCTCCTATGGCATATGGCATCTGCAGCCGCGGTAATGGCGCTCGGATTGCTTCAGCACTGGCTTCACGGCCAAGTCCCGAGGTGGGCGTGGCAGAGCGGCAAGTACCGGGTCCCAGTTACTCCGTACTGTCGCCAAACCTTTTTATGGGTTTATGTTTCTATGGGCGGGAGTGCCCTTAGAACAAGTGTCCAGGCATGCTGTGGTCTTCATGGAGGCCTCATCCACCGGCTGGGGCCACGTACAACAGGCATGCAGTTTCGGGTCTGTGGACGGGGCCTCAACTGCATTGGCACATCAACTGCCTAGAGTTGCTAGCAGTACGTCTTGCACTGGGCTGCCACAAAAATCTGCTACGTGTCAAGCACGTTTTGGTCCGTACGGACAGCACTGTGACCGTTGTGTTCATCAACCGTCAGGGTGGTCTACTCTCCCGCCGCATGTTGTAACTCGCCCGCCATCTTCTCCTTTGGAGTCAGAAGCATCTGAGGTCGCTTCAAACCATTCACATCCCTGGTGCGCTCAACCGGACAGCCGACGAGCTCTCACGGCAGCCGGCACCTCTGGGAGTGTGGCGACTCCATCCCCAGGTGGTCCAGCTGAACTGGGACCTCTTCTGAGCCGCACAGGTAGACCTGTTTGCCTCTCCGGACTCGACCCATTGGCAGTTGTACTATTCCCTGACCGGGGGAGCCCTCGGCACGGATGCACTGGTGCACAGCTGGCCCCGGGACCTACGCAAGTATGCATTTTCCCCATTGAGCCTTTGTGCAAAGTCAGGGAGGACGAGGAGCAGGTCTTGTTAGTTGCGCCCTACTGGCCCAACCGGACCTGGTTTCCCGGACTAACACTCCTCGCAACAGCCCCTCCCTGGCCCATCCCTCTGAGGAAGGACCTACTTTCTCAGGGACGGGGCACTCTTTGGCGGAGGTTCTAGGTGGCCTGCCACTGGCTGTGGTAGACACCATCACTTCTGCTAGAGCTCCCTCTACGAGGCGCCTCTATGCACTGAAGTCGTCTCTGATGGTGTTCTTTCCCCTCGGAACCAGGTTGGAACCACCCCAGAGATATATGTTGCACTACCCTGTTAGGTTAGTCCTTTTGTGTAATTGCCACCTCTCCTTCCATTGATGGACGTGGCTCCGCAGCGTTTCCTCTCCCGAGACAGGCACACTTTCCCAGTGTTTTCCAATAGTCACACTGAGTGGGTCTTGCAGGAACAGCAGTGACTGACCGTCTCTCCTTAGAGCCATAACTTCCCGCTCCAACAAGGGGGCCGTTCAGCGAGCTCAAGCAGAGTGCTGGAAGGGCCAGCTTCCCTGGCGTGTTGGTAGGATCCCAAATTCGTTGGTCAGTTCCGACGTACATTGAACGTGACTGACTGAAAAGGAACGTCTCGCTTACGTATGTAACCCTCATTCGCTGAACGTCCCGTCGCCAGGTTCTGTGCTTCCGCTGAAGGACAGAGTCATTAGTTCGGCTCCTCAGCAGAAAAGCAAGGATGAAGGTATTCCACTTCCTTATTTATACCCGCGCTGTGGGGCAGAGCGTGGAATGCGTGAACCGCATGCCAGTGTTCATTGGCTTGTTTTTAAACACTCGAAAAATTATCCAAAATTCTACGTCTCCGTTCCCTCCTTCAGGGAACATACGTAACCGACACGTTCACAGTTCCAAAGCATCTCCAGTCATGGCAGAAGCTCTGTACGTTAGTTAGATATTGTCTATAAAGCCCTTTTACATTATTTAAAGTTTCCACTTTATTCACATTTACTATCCACTAATGTGCACCTTTAAATCGTAATGCAATACACTTTAATCTGGGTTTGTACAGGACTTTACATATATGGTGCGTTCCTCTAAACTAAATATGAAACCAGTTTCAAGCCATTTTAACCTGCGACAATCTAAAACATTTATAGGAAGTTCTCAATTGTTTTGCAGAGCATTTGTCACGGCAATGGTGAGAGAAACACTGGTTCTTGGTCAGGCTTTGCTCTTTACAGGACAAACCTGAAGCTCCAGTAGTGTTTAAAATGATTGAGTGAAAACAGTCGCAGTCTTACCTCTGTTCCTCTGAGAGACTCATCTTAGAGAGAGCGTCCTTTCCTCGCTCCTCTGACATTACTGCAGAGAAACTGCCACTGAAAACAGCTCAGCGCTGGGATCTTTGTGTGGCTGAAGACCATCAGATATTCTGCATGACCTGGACATGACATTGAGTCAGTGAGATTAATATCATGAGAGTTCAGAGGGAGAAATGAGGAGGAAAAATAACAACTAATGACCAATGCTCAGATAAACAATAAGACAAATATAATATACTACAATTTATTTTACCAATTTTACTTTGGTTTTAGTGAGAAACAGCAACAGTGGATGATCTTTTTAACATTTTCAACACTAGATCACAATTATGGTTAAAATATGAGGATGTTTATGTGGCTTTGTCGTGGTGTCCACTGTAGTTGACGTGTAAAAAAAATGTTTTACATGACTTTCTACACAAATGCAAATATTTATTAGACTCAATTTTTTCATGTAAATCAGTCCAAAAACAGGCTATAAGCAGGATCTATGAATTACTCAGCATGTATGATTCAACACCTTTAAATTCACTCAAAAATAAAATGGGAGGCAGATTTGGATGAACTAATCTCAGAGAGTCTGGCACAAAATAATACAGGTGAAGGAATTGAAAATAATCAAAGATATTTGATATTTGAAATCCAACAAAGAAATTTGCTTTACTGTTGTCAACCCCCATTCCTTATCAGAAGGGCCATCTGGAAGACAATAGAGAGGCCTGTGGGCCCCATGGGTGCACACCTTTACAGTGGGGGAAGTTTGGTCTGATTGGTCAGTTTGAGTGTCATGTTTGAGTTTGGTCTGATTGGTCATTTTGAAAGAATACATTTGGTTTCAGTCACATGGTCAAGGAATAGATAAAAGAGGATTGGAACTGTGGCTTGCTCTCTCTTTTTCTCTGGCTCTCTTACTCTCTGGCTCTTGAGGTCATTGGGGGCTTCTCTTCTTTGTTCTCTTCTTTGTTCTCTTCTTCTCTCTCTCTCTCTCTCTCCTCTTTCTCTCTCTCTCTCTCTCTCTGAGTGCATGCTGGGAGTGAACGGAGCGTGGTGAGGGTGAGTGTGTTTGTGGCTGAGTGCTAAAAAACGTTTCTATCTTCTATCTTTGTGTGTGTTTGTTTTTATGTGCTGAACTTGTTCGTTCGATCAAAGTTTAAAGGTGTTTAAACGTCTGCAACCAGCGTTGTGCTGGGAGGCATGACGAACCAAAACACAATGAGTTTTAAAGATTTAACCCGCCGCCATGGAGTGAAGGTGGAGTCTAAAATGAATGTGGAGCAGTGTTGTTTAGTGGTGGGAGAGATTGTGGGACATGATCATATTGTCTCGGCATCGCGAATGAACAGTGCAATTTTTTTTTTTTTTAAACAGTTGTAAAGGCAAATTACGTTGTCCAGAGCGGCGTTGTGTTGAATGGTTCACTCGTGACCGTTTTACCTTTGAGGACCCCATCCAAAAAAGTCATACTGTCCAACGTACCTCCGTTTATCAAAGATGAAATACTGGTGCAAGAGTTATCTAGGTATGGAAAACTGGTTTCCCCTATAAAGAAAATCCCTCTCGGGTGCAAGTCACCTTTAGTGAAGCATCTAGTCTCGTTCAGAAGACAGGTTTTCATGGTGCTAAAAAATGGAATTGATGAGATCGATCTGGTTTTTAAATTCAAAATTGATGGGTTCGATTACACAGTGTTTGCAACATCTGACACGACAATTAAGTGTTTTAGTTGTGGTAAGATCGGACACTTAGTTCGAGATTGTCCACAAAAAAAAGACAGTGCAGGTGCGAGCACTAGCACGGTACAGGCCGCTTCTGTTGTTCCCACGGCTGAGATCGCGAACATTGACATTGACATGTGTGGTCGAGGCCGGTGAGATTGAGCTCGGGCCGATCGCAGTTGCGGCTGTTGAGAATAACCCTGAGACAACTGAGATTGTTACCGAGCCTAGTAAAAGTCTCGATGAACAGTCTTCGATGTCTGAGGAACTGACTAAACATGCTGAAAACGTTTGTGTGGCTGACGGAATTAATGTGGAAGACAATGTTGATTTTGAGAAGGAAGCCAAATCTGTCTTTAAAATACTAGTTAAGAGAAAGAAAAAAAGCAGTGGAAAAGCTTTTAAGCAAGTAAAGAAAGATGAGGGGGGTAGCGAGAATGTGGGATCTGACAGTGATGGAGATTCATCTGATTCAAATGTGTCTCAGTGTTCAAATCCGTCTATAAGTTCTCAAAACGATAACTTGATCTGTTTGTATAGAGCTGATGACATTAGTAAATTTATGCAAGAGACAAAGGGATTGAAAGGAGTGCAAGTTGAAGATTTTTTCCCTGACTATAAACAATTCATCAATGATGTGAGGTTTTTAATGAAAGAGGGAGCTTTTCAAGATGTGGAGATTTATCGTCTTAGAAAAATTGTGAACAAACTAAAAAAAAAAAAACAATACTAAAGATGAAGAGCTTGTCAACTTCTAAAAATCTGCCAAAAAATATTTTTTGGCAGCTCTTCTTATCATTTTTGTTCTGGTCTTTAAAATAAATATGACAAATTTTAAAATCGGAACTTTAAACTTAAATGGTGCCAGAGATGGTCATAAAAGAATGATGCTATTTGAGTCTTGTAGACAAAAGCAAATTGATATTCTGTTTCTGCAAGAAACACACAGTGATTTTAAAAATGAGACTGACTGGAGAAGAGAATGGGATGGACAGATTGTCCTGAGTCACAAATCTTCTACTAGTGGAGGTGTGGCTGTTTTGTTTTCAAAGCATTTTTTACCTTTGTCTTGTGAAGTTGAGGAAATAATTGGTGGTCGATGTTTAAAGATCAAAGTGAAATTTGAGAAAACCACAATGGTGCTTTTAAATTTACATGCACCTACAAAAGGGTTAGAAAGAGTTATTTTCTTAGATAAGGTGGATGCTGTTTTGAAAGAGTTAAATCCAGAAGACATGTTATTTTTAGGTGGAGATTTTAATTGTACTGCTAATGACAAGTTTGATAGGTATCATTTAGAACCACACGCTGCTTCTCAGAAAATACTTATACAGCTCATTGAAACTCATGATTTATGTGATGTGTTTAGAAGTATGAATGAAGATGTAAGACAGTATACTTGGGCTCATAGTACTGAACATACCATCTCTTTGGCACAACTTGACAGAATTTATAGTGTTCAGCACCAACGTAATCTTTTTAAATTTTGTAAAATTATTCCAGTGGGATTTTCTGATCACAGTTTAGTTCTGTGCAGTGTTTTAACCAAGTGTGTTAAATATAAAAGTGCATACTGGACTTTTAATACTTCATTGTTAAATGATAAACAATTTATAGATAACTTAATTTTTTTTTGGGAAACTTTTACGCAGTAAAAGCATTTCTACACTTCTTTACTGCAATGGTGGGACTGTGGAAAAGTTCTTATTAAAGACTTTTGTCAAAAGTACACTGTGAATGTTACTCGAGACATAGCCCAGTTAATGAAGACTCTAGAAACAGAAATTATTTTTCTGCAGGATTTATTAGCATCTAAAAAAAAATAGAAAACATATTGATGACTTGAAGGGAAAAAAAGCCATTTTGTTAGACCTGTTGGGAGTTAAAGCACAGGGAGCTTTAGTCCGTTCACGGTTCCAAACTGTGACACAAATGGATGCTCCCTCAAAATTCTTTTTTAATTTAGAAATGAAAAAAGGTCAAAGTAAAATGATGCACACGTTACATTCAGCTACAGGGCAAGAACTAACTAAGCCTGCTGACATACGTAGTCGTGCTGTAGATTTTTTCTCAGACCTTTATAAATCTGAACTGAGGGAATGGGGTGCAGATGCTGATAGTTTCTTTCAAGGACTGCCAAAGGTGGATGAAGAGTCCAACAATGAACTACAACAGACTCTGTCACTAAAAGAACTTTATACTGCCATGATGAGCATGGAAAATGGTAAATCTCCAGGAATTGACGGGTCACCTGTTGAGTTTTACAAGACTCCATGGCCCGTCATAGGAGAAGATCTGCTGACAGTTCTTAATGAAAGTCTGGAAAGAGAACTATTACCTCTAAACTGCAGGAGAGCAGTCATCACACTGTTACCTAAGAAAGGGGATCTTCAGTGTATCAGCAATTGGCGCCCTGTTTCGCTCTTATGTTCAGAATACAAAATTTTGTCTAAAAGTTTGGCTACAAGACTTAGTAAAGTTTTAAGTAAGTTAATACATTCTGACCAGTCTTATTGTATTCCCAACAGGTCTATTTTTGATAATATTGCTTTAGTTTGAGATGTTTTAGATGCTTCTAAACTCCTGGGAATTAACTCTGGTCTGATTTCTCTTGATCAAGAGAAAGCCTTCGACAGAGTTGAGCATTTGTTTTTATGGAACACTTTAGAGGCTTTTGGTTTTAGCCATGCTTTTATATCTATGATTAAGGCTGTGTATTGTAACATTGAGAGTGTTCTTAAGATTAATGGTGGTTTGTGTGCTCCGTTTAAAGTTGAGAGGGGAGTTAGGCAGGGATGTGCCATGTCTGGCATGTTGTATTCCCTTGCCATCGAACCTTTACTTCAAAAGTTCAGAGTTCATCTAACAGGTCTGATTTTCCCTGGTTGTAATAATTCTTTACATCTTTCCGCTTATGCTGATGATGTTATTGTTTTTGTAAATGGAAAGAATGATGTTATTATGTTAGAAAAAATAGTTAATGATTTTAAATGTGTTTCCTCTGCCAAAGTAAACTGGAAGAAAAGTGAAGCTTTACTAGTGGGAAATTGGAGTAGAGATCTTCCCGCATTACCTTGAGGATTGATTTGGAAAAGAGGAGGGTTAAAATACCTTGGTGTCTATCTAGGAGATGAAAACTTCATTAAGAAAAATTGGGAAAGTCTAATTGAGAAAATAAAAGGTCATTGGATAAATGGAAATGGTTGCTCCCTCAGATATCTTATAGAGGACGTATTCTTATCATTAATAATCTTGTGGCATCTTCATTGTGGCATAAACTTGCTTGTGTCGATCCTCCGAATGGACTGCTTGTCAATATTCAAAGAGAACTGGTGAACTTTTTTTGGGACAAATATCATTGGACTTCTCAAAGCATTCTGTTTTTGCCCAAATAGGAAGGAGGTCAAGGTCTGGTAAATCTCGAAAGCAGAAGAGCCACTTTCCGTCTCCAATACATACAGAAACTGTTAATGGGACCTTATTCACTTACGTGGAGACCGTTGGCTTTACACATCTTGAGAAGAGTGGGCAATATGGATATAGATTTATCATTGTTTTTAATGGATCATAAAAGATTGACTTTTACTGGAATTCCTCCTTTTTATCAAAATTTGTTTAAAGTGTGGGGTCTCTTTAAACATCGCTGGATGGAACCAGCAATTTTTCTTTATTGGTTGTTGGAAGAACCAGTTATATTTGGAGCTAAGTTTGATACTTCAGGAGAAGATGTTCCTGGGTTAACAGAGATATTATGTAATAGAAAGCTTTTTAAGCTAAAAAATATCATAAATTAATCAGGATATAATTTACTGAAAGCTGAAAAAGTTGCTACCCTTCTGAGAGTTAGATCAAAACGTTTTGCTCAGAAGGTTCTCCATAAACTAACTACAATTTTAACTGTTGAAGAGAAGGCACTTTTAGAAGAGTTTGGTGCAGGGACTTTAATCCCTGATAGTAAAGATCTTTTTCCAGATCTTGAAATCTGCCCTGTTATAGAAGAGTCTTGTTTTAATAGCCCCCTGTTAAAATGTGGATTTAATGAGTATATTGATTTTTGTACAGCAGAAGGGAAAACATTGTATAAATGCACTGTGAAAGTTATTAATCAACGTAATATAAGTATCAAAACAGATACAGTATGGAGAGAAAAATTAGGAATCAACACTGAAACTAAACCTCTTTGGAGAGCACTTTACAAACCACCGTTAAAAAAAAAACTTGGTGATTTGCAATGGAGGATTTTACATGGAGCTATCGCTGTAAATTAGATTAGATTAGATTAGATTCAACTTTATTGTCATTACACAAGTACAAGTACAAGGCAACGAAATGCAGTTTAGGTCTAACCAGAAGTGCAATAGCAGCAAGTGCAGGATATACAACGTTTGCATAAGTGCAGGACATGGATATGTACTGAGTATATATAAATATGTCTATAAATAGAGAGATGGTTATTACTATAAACAGAATTTACAGGTGAATATGTACAGTGAATAATATACAGATGGTTAATACTATAAACAGAATTTACAGGTGGATATGTACTATGAATATAATATAATATACAGATGGCTATTACTATAAACAGAATTTTACAGATAGAGGTATACAATGATATGTTAGGCTAAAATTAGGAATATGGCAGTGGATTAAGGTAGTGCAATAAATTATGGACAGAAGCTATCCGAAAAAAAGTGTAAAAGTGCAGTGGAAGTGATTGCATATTACAGTTAGAAGTACGGTGCAAAATACAAATGTAAACAGTAGGTACTGTAAATAACAGTCGGCAGTGCAAATGAGCATAATCCAGTTACGGTGTGGTAGTGCAAAATGAATAAGTAAACAGTTGTTACTGTAATAAAGAGTCGGTAGTGCAAATAACAAAGTGAAGGTGGATGTGAGGTAGGAGAGTTATCAGTATATGAGGGGAGTGGATCAGCGGGGGTTTGAGTTCAATAAAGAGACAGCTCTGGGGAAAAAACTGTTCTTAAGTCTGCTGGTCCTGGTCCGGTGGATCCTGAAACGCCTGCCGGAGGGCAGGAGAGAAAACAGTCTGTGGGCTGGGTGAGAGGAGTCCTTGAGGATGCTGCGAGCTCGATGCAGACAGCGTTTCCTCTGGATGTGCTCGATGGCAGGCAGTGGAGTCCCTGTGATGCGCTGGGCAGTTTTCACCACCCGCTGCAGTGCCTTGCGCTCCGCAACAGAGCAGCTCCCATACCATACTGCGACACAGTTGGTCAGGATGCTTTCTATTGCGCAGCGATAGAAGTTCACCAGGATAGCCGAGGAGAGCTGATTCTTCCTCAGTGTCCTCAGGAAGAAGAGGCGCTGGTGAGCCTTCTTGACCAGGCTGGAGGTGTTGGTCGTCCACGACATGTCCGCCGAGATGTGGATCCCCAGGAACTTGAAACTGGAGACACGTTCAACAGCCATTCCATTGATGTGGATGGTGTCGTGTGTGCCTCTTGACTCCTTCCTGAAGTCCACGATGAGCTCCTTCGTTTTGGTGGTGTTGAGGAGCAGGTTATTATCAGCGCACCATGTGGCCAGGTGCTGGATCTCCTCCCTGTAGGCAGTCTCATCGTTGTTGCTGATGAGCCCAATCACCGTTGTGTCGTCCGCAAACTTGACGATAGAATTAGATCCATACACAGGCTTGCAGTCGGAGGTGAAGAGGGAGTAGAGAAACGGACTTAGCACACAGCCCTGTGGTACACCAGTGTTGAGTGTGATGGATGTGGAGCAGGTGGATCCTGAACGAACATTCTGGGGTCTGTCAGTTAGGAAGTCCAGAATCCAGTTGCACATTGAGGTATTGATGCCCAGGTCTCCAAGTTTGGCTATTAACTTGGTTGGGATGACAGTGTTGAATGCTGAGCTGAAGTCAACAAACAGCATGCGTGCATAAGTGTTCTTATTGTCCAGATGGGTGAGCACAGAGTGCAGTGCCATGGAAACGGCATCCTCTGTGCTCCTATTGCTGCGGTAGGCAAACTGGTGTGAGTCCAATGTGGATGGTAGAGAGTCTTTTAGGTGTTCCAGGACCAGCCGCTCAAAGCACTTCATGACGATGGGTGTGAGTGCTACAGGGCGGTAGTCGTTAGGGCACCTCGGGTTAGAGTGTTTTGGCACTGGCACAATGGACGTGCGTTTGAAGCATGAAGGTACAGCTGCTTGGGCAAGAGACAGGTTGAAAATGTCTGTAAAAACCTCAGCGAGCTGCTCCGCACATGCCCTGAGAACACGACCAGGGATGTTGTCTGGTCCAGCAGCCTTGTGCGCGCTGATCCGGCTCAGTGACTTGCAGACATCTGTGGAGGAGAGTGTGATTGGTGGGTCAGCTGAGGGTTTGAGCTTGGTGGCAGTTTCTCTGTTGTCTCTTTCAAAGCGAGCATAAAAGTGATTTAGCTCGTTCAGGAAGTTGACATCAGTGGCTGCGGGGGTGGAGTGGGTGGGTTTGTAGTCACTGATGGCCTGGATGCCCTGCCACATGCGTCGAGGGTCAGAGTTGGAAAAGTGACCCTCTATCTTTAGCTTGTAGCAGTGCTTGGCCTTTTTGATGCCCCTCTTCAGGTTAGCTCTGGATGCGCTGTAGGCTTGTGCATCTCCTGATCTGAAGGCAGTATTGCGTGACTTCAGCAGGAGTCGCACTTCCCTGTTCATCCATGGCTTCTGATTTGGGTATGTGGTGATCTGTTTCTGGGTTGTAACACTGTCAATGGTGGTATTGATATGATCCAATACAGAGGAGGTGTAGGAGTCAATGTCCGTGTGAGCGCCACTGGTGGCTTGAGAAGCAAACACACTCCAGTCTGTGTGTAGAAACCTTTCCTGGAGTGTGGAATCAACCCCCGCAGGCCACACCTTGATGGTCTTTACTGATGGCTTCACACGGTTGATGAGGGGTGAATATTTGGGGATGAGGAACAAAGAGATGTGGTCTGACTGTCCCAGGTGGGGGAGGGGTGTCGCAACGTAAGCACCAGCCATGTTTGTGTAAACATGGTCTAAGGTTTTGTTTCCTCTGGTGTGGCAGGAAACATGCTGGTGAAACTTGGGTAGCACTGACTTTAAGTTTGAATGATTAAAGTCACCTGCAACAATAAAAGCAGCTTCCGGGTGATCAGTCTGTTGTTTACTGATGGCTGCATGAAGTTCTTTCATAGCAAGCTTGGCATCAGCATCCGGGGGAATATAGGCTGCAGTTATAATGGTGGAAGTGAACTCTCGCGGCAGATAAAACGGTCTACATTTAACCATGAGAAACTCGAGGTTAGCTGAACAATGACTCCCAACAATAGCAGAGTTTGTGCACCAGGCTTTGTTAATGTAAATGCACAATCCACCACCTCTGGTCTTACCGGAGCCATCTAATGTTCTATCCGCCCGGAGCGTGTGGCATCCCGCTAGCTCAATAGCGGTGTCCGGTATTCCGCCGTTTAGCCAGGTTTCCGTGAAGATTAGGACGTTACAGTTCAAAAGTTTCTTACTGTGTGTGATGCTGAGTCGAATCTCCTCCATTTTGTTCACTAGCGACCGTACATTGGCAAGGAAAATACTGGGTAAAGAGAGCCGATGTGGGGTAAGCTTTAGCTTTAGCCTTAGCTTAGCTCTCAGACCACCGCGTATTCCCCGCCTTTGTTTACGATCTCGGCGCCGCCTGCGAGCACTTCCGCCCGGCCGGGCAGAGTGCATAGCCTCGGGTGTTCTAGCGATCTCAGGAAGGAGTCGAAGATTGTCCATAAAACTGTCGGAAATTCGCAAACCAATATCCAAAATCTCACCACGGGTGTACGATGTTAAGGCACAACTATTCTGAACGAACAGACCCGAGATGAGCAGGAAAAATACCGCAAAATTGCAGAATCTGGAGAGACCCAGAGCCTCGCGAACTACTCGCGCCGCCATCTTGGATCAGACATCAGACAGATACAATGCTTTTGTATCTATTTTAAATCCCACTGTAAGTGACAAATGTCCTTTTTGTCTGGAACGAGAGACAATTTTTCATTGTTTTATGTACTGTAGAAGACTTAATCTTCTTTATGATTTATTAAGTGTTTTTTGGATTCGTTTAATATTTGTTTTTCAAAGCAAGATTATATTTTGGGGGTTTTTTACAGTTCAAAACAAAAGTTCAAATGTCATGTTGTTAATTTTATTGTTGGACAAGCAAAATATGCTGTCTACTGTATATCACTAGGAGAAATAAGATAGAAGAGAAGTCAGGACAAGATGTTGTACTAGTCTTAAAAATATGGTAAAAAAACTAGAATTCTTATTTATTTTAATTTTCATAAATTGATGAGCACGATAAAAGCTTTTTAAATGCAGTGGTGTTGTAACTTTGCTCTGTGTTCAGTTGACGATGAAGAAATTGTTTTTGCAAGAGAGTTAATGTAATTTCTATTTATTTTTATTTTTTAGGTGTGTGTAAAATTATATAAATGTTAACAAACATTTTAATAAATTGATTGTAAAAATAAAAAAAAATCTCTCTCTCCTCTCTCTCTCTCTCTCTCTCTCTGTCCCTCAGGTAACATTTTATTTATGCTGTGTACGATTAATGGTATAAGTTTATCATCTCATACATCCATTTTGAAACTATTTTAAGTGTAACCATAACCAGATTTTGTCATTAAATCCTTTCTATTACGAATACTGTGCTAACTAGTTTTTATTTAGTATTGACTTTGAAGTGCTCCCTATTGCAATACAATATAGTCAACTTATAGCAACGCTCTCACACATATTTTGCTATTGTAACTGCGCTTATCTCCGTCGTTGGTATGAGTTGCAGTGGGTGGAATTAGACGAGAAATGTACAGTTTTCTTCCATCTTTCTTATAACGTTTCTTAAGTCTTCTGGCAACCCTGCAGATTGAACCATCTACAGGAGTCCACTCTTACAGTAAACTTCCATCCATTAGCCCAAAAACCGGATGCTAATGGCTTGGTCAAAAGGAATTCTGCGTGTAAGCCTTTTCAGCCTTTCGGTGAAGTTCTCTTAATTTATTGATATCTCATTTTAAATCTGACTCCATTAATAATTTTATCTGACTCCAATTTTATGTGACTCCATAAAGTGTGTTACGTTTAGAGTTTATCAGCTGATTTTAAGATTAGTTGCGATTTAGATCGTTGATTTTCTTTGTATCTTCCTAGTTTTCAAATTCGTTCATCAAGAGACCCAATATCGCACAGAACAGACGCGTCCGGACCGCGCGTTCACAAGCACAAAATGTGATCCTGAGATTAGTCAGAGGATGCAGAGTGAATATTTTACCTTTAAGTGGTTGCACATGCTCACTCAACAAAAAGTGTAATTTTAGTAATATCCACGGACTACAACTTGCCAATCCAGCGATAGTCAGAAATCGGAATATCGCGCACGCTGCGCCCCATGCTTCAGTCGTGCCGTCATCGGTGTGATCTATCATAACACTAGATTTTGTGGTAATAAAGGAGTCTACATCGATCCATACTAAAATAATGATTTCAGAATAATACAAGATAAATCAAGATTAACATTTATTTTGTCCAGACAGGAAAAGTAAATAAGTAAACAAGAATCCATGGTACACAACTGATCAGCATAAAAACATAAAACACAATTGCAAAGCAATATGAAAATAATTTAAAAGAGTCATCTTGTCTGGCTCATAGTCTACATGTCGTATATGTGTGTGCCCCAAAGACACAGACACAGCACCACATGGGGGGTCTGGCTACAGAATTTTTTTCCACTGAAAGCTCTGTTACCCTCGCTTAAATACTCCAACTAGAACAAAAGGGTTGTAAATATTTGCAACACAACCACCTGGTTTTGGGGGAGTGGATCAGATATCTTTGAAGAGACTGCTCAAAAGGAGAACTGAATTCTCATTAGTTTTCAATCTTTCTAAAACTACTAGTGACTGCAGTGAAACTGAGACCATTTTACCATTAGCACCGAGACCTTTAAAAGGACATCAAACATGAAAGGGATAAAACAATAGATTTACAAGATACATCATCACTGGTATATCTGCATTTGGTGACTTGAAAACAGGGCAAGGAGAGGGCAAAATGGGGAGGGGGGAGAAATGTTTCATCAGGGTGGTGTAACACAGTTTCTGTGAGATCTTCTCTCAAGATTAGTGACTTTTATTGTTCTATTGCTGGGGTGTGGATCTAAGATTTTATCTTAGCAGCAAAACCGATTCTTACACAGGGAATCTTTACATCATCCATTTGCCTAAGACATGGTGTAATACAATTGTACACTGTTTGCATTGGTCTAAAGTCAGACTTTCTAAGATTAATGCTAACATAGATTCCACATGTGTGATAGATGCAGGCAGGCTCCCGCAACACTACTGTATATGTTCTGGACATGTCCAAAACTTTACATGTTCTGGACTAATATCTTCGAGACCTTCTCTGGGCTATTTGGAGAGGTAGTAGAGCCATCTCCATTTATTGCATTGTTTGGTGTGGCCCATGAAAATACTAGTTTTACTAAAAGTAAAAGTAAAATATTGGCCTTCTGTTCTCTTTTGGCTAGAAGACTGATACTGATTAAATGGAAAGACCCTTTTCCACCTACATTTAGTCAATGGATAAGGAAAGTTATGTTCCATCTTAAGCTGGAGAAAATTAGGTATACAGTCAGAGGGTCTACTGGGGCATTTTATAATATCTGGCAACCTTTTTTAAATTTTGTGGAGGGAATGAAGCAGATAATATGACATTGTAAAAGAAAGAGGGAGGGGAATATTATTCATACTTACTTCATGTTGTTTATTTATTATTACTATTTCTTTATGGACGCTTGATCATGTATAGTATCTTTATGTTTATGTCTGGTGTTTGGGGGATGGGGAGTTGAGTTTTGTATATCTTTGTTCTTTTTGTATAATTTGAAAACAATAAAAAAACCTTGATCAAAAAAAAAAAAAAATGAGGATGTTTATGTTGCTTTGTCGTGGTGTCCACTATCCATTATGTTAAAAATGTTTTTTTGAGCATTTTGTCACCTGGATGATCAAAAGTTGCAAACATTCACTGATGCGCAAAACTAATGCCTAGTCCACACGTACACGGGTATTTTTATAACCTGAGTTTTTCCACACAAGCACGGTTTAAAAAAAATCTACGTCCACATGAAAATGCAAAACCACGCTAAGATTGGCTGCCCGATTTCCACATGGGTCCCATCCACGGCACCGATGCACTGAGGGATGCCAGTGAAACCCTTCTACAAGTTTACTTTGGACTCAGTGACAGACCAAAGTGGACTGAAGCTTCACACACTTGCCTTACTATGTTGTATTATTGCATTCTGGCGCCTCTGTTCTGCAATACATGAGATAACTGCGCATGTATCTGTATACATGTGATAAGCGCTGTTAGCGGAGTTATTAAAAGCTACGTCCGCCATTGCATAGACTCCACACATGTAAACAAAAGCGATAACGGCGCACAAACTGACGTCAAACAAAGGAGAGAACGGCGCACATTTCGACTTAACAAGCCGAAATCTCCGGTTTCACCATCTACACGACAACGCTGTAAACGGAGTTTCTAAAAAACGTTACCCTGGCCGGAGTTTTCAAAAAAGTCCGGTTTCAGTAACCGGATACTGCGTTTGCGTGTGAACGAACAGCCAAACCGTGTAGAAAAAGCTGCGGTTTTGAAAATACCCGTGTTCGTGTGGACAGGGCCTAAATGTCAAACAACATCAAATGTCCACTCCATCACACTTTATACCAGCTTTCAGTATCAAAGGCCAATCAAGGCCATCATCACATCTTTATTCCAGGACATGTGATATATGTTTAAAAGTTAAATGTTTTTTTATTTTTTTATTTCAAGTAGTCAAAAGTGGCTCTAATTAAATCCCCATTAAGAACATGCATGTTTATTAACCTTTATGACCTATAAATAATATTGAATGAATGTTTGTTGAGTATCAAAATAGATCATCCGTTTGTATCAATGATCATCATTGTGTGTCATTCAGAATCACAGAGACACTGTTAAAGAACGGTTTAGGTTGTGGACATTATTTGATCAGTTTTCAGAGAGATGATGATGATGATGGTGATGATGATGATGATGATGATGATGTGGTTTTAAATCTGGACTGATGACAGACGACAGTGAAGGGCGAGAGAGGACCACGCCTGGACATTTTACGCTGCTGTTTGTATTATGTTTATATGCCACAGTCGCCGCTGACGCTCCTTTCCTTTAGTTGCTTTTGTTTATTACGATTAAAGTTATGTTTAATGTTTGCTGGTTCCCGCCTCCTTCTTCCCTGATCTTGAACTTTATTACAGTCACGTTTGATCACTTAAATAAATTTGATTTAATTCTAATGAAACAGTCACAAGTTCTGAATTACTCCTCATACAGGTCACTTTATCTGATGAATTAACATTTCTGTCCATCAATGATCCAAACAGTTGCTCACCTGTCTAATAAAACACATCATATATTAAAGCGGCTTTGGTGTTTCCATGAATTCTACCGCAGTAAAACCGGATATCGAGGGTAAGGCGGATATACGACGCATTGACACGGGCCGTTACTCTGCTCAAAATAGAGGATTTATCTGGATTTAAACATTGTTGGAAACATTTGGAATAATGTAAGTACACAAGTCAACAAAAAATACAACATTGTTCTAGTGGTTTTTGGACATTTTAATCCAAAAATTTTACATATTGTGCCTTTAACTGAAATGAATGCCTGTCACTCAATGATGCACAAAAAGTAAAGGCTAGTATTAAAAACATTATAAACTGCTATGAAAATGTAAACATTTGTAGTTTAGACAAAAGTCAGCGCAACGCTGAAACTAAATATTACCTTTATGAAGTAATCAGAGCCGTAGGGGTTTATCATCAATGAGAGCCCAAATTTGAGTTTGGGCCGGTTCAGGGGCTCCCGGAGAAAATGTGAGATTTCTCTGATCCTCATATGTGCATTTCAAAACATCAATAATATCTTTAAAAGCATTTGAGATTACCTGTTCTCTCCTCATCTCCATCACTCTTTCTTTTTCTCTTCTCTTGCTCTGTCTCTTATCTCCTAAAGCTGAGTCTGTCAGTGAAGAAAGTAAACATTAGTATAGAAGCTTATGGATAGCAAAATTCAATTTGAAATGTAATATGCAAAATGATAATGCAGTATGTAAAATGGCATGTATTTCTGTATTTAAATGTACATTTCCCATACGTGCAATGTTTGGTGCAAGATTAAAATGAAAATTACATTATATAATTAAAGCTACACTGTGTGATATTTTCCCCCATCTAGTGGTGAAAAGGTATATGACCATCCAGTGAATTTTAGTTTCTGTTCTTCTCAATTTCGATTTCGTTTCAACTCCTACGGTGGCCGATTTAGTCCAAGATTAACATGGCTTCCAGTTCGACCTCGTCCACATTCGACACGGTGCCTGTGGGATATTCTGTGCGCAGTGGGATGGATGGAACTCAACTGGCCTAATTATTCGGCTAGAAAGAACTGCAGCTAATCCAGAGTGAACTTTGATGATAGTAATGTTTATTCAGTCATCCAATTGCAAGGCATAAACAGGTTTGCATGGATATGTACATATGTGGTTTCTGTGAGAGAACAAATAAGGTGTCAGGGTTGGTGAAGGGAAAGGAGCGAGGACTCAGATGCAGAGGATGTGGGCTTTTAATGATAATAAAACAAAAAAACAAGACAAACAAAACTACCCCGAGGGGGAAAAACAGACTTGACTTGACTTGGCATGACTTGACAAGAGCAGGGAAACAAGAGGTACATTCGACGACGATTAAGCACTAGACTGCAAACACAAGGAGATTAAATAGGGAACAAACAAAAGAGGGTAACGAGGGAAGACAGGTGGGGCAAATGAACCAATAATCAGGAAACAAGGTGGGCGGGGTTAGACAATGGACTCGAGCACATGGCACAAAGAAACACTTAACAAGACATGTGCTCACACCAAACATGACATGAACATGCAGCTAATGAGAACTCATCAGCTGCATATTCACAAAAAACATGACAACATGACGTAGCACGTAGCCAGTGAAAAACACCAACCACGTGCTACACAACATAAGACAAAACATAACATGAAAGCACACGGCCGATGTAAACATGAACCGTGTGCTACACAGACAGAAGAGCACACGCTCACGTGACAAGACAGTGACAAAACAAAACACGCGGAGCATGAATGTCCGAATCCCAACACACAAAACTGAAACCCAAACTAGACCGAAGTGCTGGGATCCGAACACCACGCCCGCACACAAAACACAAGGACAGAAGAGCACGCAGCTCGAGCATGCTCAAAGCTGCGCGCTCACACAAGACAAATACAGGAGTGTCAGGGCTCTGTCACAAACCAAGAATAAACTAGACCGAAGTGACAGAACCCTGACACTACCCCCCCATCAAAAGGGACGCCACCTGGCGTCCCTAACGAGGGACACCAAAACAAGACAGGAACAAGATAACACGACAGATACACAGACCGAAACACAAGACAGGACAATCAAAACACAGAGACAAAGAGGGGAGGGAGGGAGGGGAGCCAAGTCAGAGCCAGCAGGACAGAGCAGAACGTCTCTAGCAAAGACCAGGGAGGGACGGGAGGGTTGAGCCAGGGAGGCTTAGGCGAGTCTGGAGTCCCGGCAGAAGGCCAGGGCGGAGCAGGAGGGACGCACCAGGGTGACTCCAGCCAATCAGGGCCCCCGGCAGATGACCAGGGGCGGTGCCGGAGGGACAGTCCAGGCGGGCTCCAGCGGATCTGGAGTCCTGGCAGAGGACCAGGGCGGGACCCGAGGGATGGACCAGGGTGGCTTCGGCTGATCAGGAACCCCGGAGGCGGGCTCCAGCGGTGTCAGGAGTCCTGGCTGAAGGCCAGGGTGGTGCTGGAGGGACGGACCAGGCAGGCTCCGGCAGGTCAGGAGTCCTGGCTGAAGGCCAGGGTGGTGCCAGACGGACAGGCCAGGCGGGCTCTGGCAGGGTCTGGGATGGCTGACTGGGACCCTCCCAGGAATCAGGACAGGAGCCGGAGGCAGGACAGGACACAGGACGGGAGACAGAGTCATTACCAGACGTTGATCAGGGGCCGGAGACCTCACCGGCCTCGGGGTCAGGGGCTGTGGCTGGCGCGGGCAGCGCAAGACGTCTGGGTTGGCGCGGGCAGCGCAAGACGTCTGGGTGGCGCGGGGCAGCGCAAGACGCCTGGGCGGTGGCGGGCAGGGCAAGACGCGCGGACGGTGCGGGCAGGGCAAGACGCCTGGACGGTGCGGGCAGGGCAAGACGCCTGGACGGTGCGGGCAGGGCAAGACGCCCTGGGTGGCGAGGGCAGGGCAAGACGCCTGGGTGGCGCCTCTGGGCCGGCAGCAAGCTCTGGGATGGCCTCTGGGCCATGTAGGATGGAGAAAGTCCTTCCCTCCTCCTCCTCCTCCTCCTTCCTCCGAAGAATGAGGCAGTGGTCGGGTGCTTACCGCCTTCCGGGGGTGTTGCAGGCCTCTTCGGCCGTCTCTGGGGGAGCTGCAGTGCTGACGGCCGCCTCTGGGGGTGCTGCAGCCTCTTTGGCCATCCCTGGGGGTGCTGCAGTGCTGACGGCCGCCTCTGGGGGTTGCTGCAGCTTCTATGACCACCTCCGGGGAAGCTGCAGCCTCTTCGGCTGCCTCCCGGGGGCGCTGCAGCGTCTACAGCCGCTCTGTGGATGCTGCAGAGTCTTTCGGCCACCTCTGGCAAACCTGCCAGCGGACACACACGGACATGGGCAAACCTGCAGGGTGTGTTGCCCCCCACTGGATTGGAGACAGATGAGTCGGGCTGGTTCTTCTTCCCTCCTCCTCCGTTTCATCGGAGGGCTGGGCTTCCACTGACAGCCGCCGCTGGGGGAGCTGCAGCGTCAATGGCTGACTTAGTCACCTGGTGAAAGAGAAACTCCACAAATTCCCCCAAATGTCAGGTGATCCAGTGCTCTCATTACCCACCAGTTGCGGGGCTCATCAAAGGGCATAGTTAAAAAGGTCCTTGAGAGCAGCGTCGTTGAACCCCAGACCCTCAGCAGCGCTGCTGAATTCCAGGCAAACCTTCTTAGATCAGCCCCCTCTTGGTGAAGGGAGCTCAAGGCCCCTGAACTGGAGCATGTGCTGGTAGAGAGGGCTGGAGACAGTGGAGGCTGGTGGATGGGGTGAGCCCTTCTTCTGCTGAGTCCTCATTCTGGCTGGTTCGTTCTGTCAGGGTTGGTGAAGGGAAAGGAGCGAGGACTCAGATGCAGAGGATATGGCTTTTAATGATAATAAAACAAAAAAACAAGAACAAACAAAAACCTACCCCGAGGGGGAAAAACAGACTTGACTTGACTTTACTTGGCTTGGCATGACTTGACAGGAGCAGGGAAACAAGAGGTACATTCGACGACGATTAAGCACTAGACTGCAAACACAAGGAGATTAAATAGAGAACAAACAAAAGAGGGTAACGAGGGAAGTACAGGTGGGGCAAATGAACCTAATAATCAGGAAACAAGGTGGGCGGGGTTAGACAATGGACTCGAGCACATGGCACAAAGAAACACTTAACAAGACATGTGCTCACACCAAACAATTGACATGAACATGCAGCTAATGAGAACTCATCAGCTGCATATTCACAAAAAACATGACAACATGACGTAGCACGTAGCCAGTGGAAAAACACCAACCACGTGCTACACAACATAAGACAAAACATAACATGAAAGCACACGGCCGATGTAAACATGAACCGTGTGCTACACAGACAGAAGAGCACACGCTCACACGTGACAAGACAGTGACAAAACAAAACACGCGGAGCATGAATGTCCGTATCCCAACACACAAAACTGAAACCCAAACTAGACCGAAGTGCTGGGATCCGAACACCACGCCCCGCACACAAAACACAAGGACAGAAGAGCACAGCTCGAGCATGCTCAAAGCTTGCGCGCTCACACAGACAAATACAGGAGTGTCAGGCTCTGTCAACAAACCAAGAATAAACTAGACCGAAGTGACAGAACCCTGACATAAGGATGGTAAATATACATACACAGTTAAGAACTGTATAACTATACTAATAAGTTACATAATGTAACCGTAAACCAGAGCTTATTGTACCATATATAGGCGCTAAATGCAGCTGCATTAAAAGGAGCGGCGGAGCTGCCGCTGCTGCTGCTAACAAGCGGTGTCCGGTTACAAAAAGTGTGTGCGCAGCTTTAACGGTAGCACTGCAGTGCGCTCTGTATAACAATTGTTAATATGCCGATCATGACCTGATACATATTTCCATCAACATACATTACAAGCAAATATTTTCTAAAAACGAATAAACATTGTTGATAACAAAATAACTGAATGATTATTCAAATAGGTGAGCATTATGCTATTGTATGTTGACACAAAAATACTTCTGAGGTGACATCAACTGAATTACGCGATGGACATACTCTGAAACACATCTACAATGACAATAACTATTATTACTTACGGAGTTATTAACGCACAGAATTACCACACAAGGAAAAACAGACTTTTGAGGAATAAACAAGCAGGAAAACTCAGAATAACTCTGTTACTGGACGCTGCTGAGATGAAAACTCTCTGCCACATGCACCAGACAAGTCTGAACAAGTTGACGCGCACATGCGCGAGGCAGAGAATTTTGTACAGTGCCATCGAGTATTAAAACCGGTTAAAACGCGAAAGGCGAATCTTGAATTTACGGGTATGTCCCTCTTTGGCTAATGTACTTTCAAGATGGAGGGGCAACATGGCGACCACCGTTAGATCCCATTACCTTATGTATTTTCAATAGCATATTATAAACTTACGAGAATACTTTATTACTTGAAAGAAGTAAATATACATTAATGAGCACATATATTTTTGAAAGAACTTATTGTTTTTAGCTAAGAATAGACTAAAAAAGTTACACAGTGTAGCTTTAACATTTGCCATTTCCTACACTATTTTTAATATTTCAATAAATATGATATAGCTTCCATACCTATGATGATGGGTCAACTGATATTTATATGTTTTATGAATCAGTTTCTTCGACAAGTTAATTTACTGAAGGCTATGAGGAAAGCTAGGAAACTCAGTTTACTAAATTCATTCACAATATGTGCACAGTTATTAATCTTATGCTTCATTAATGTTTCTTTCACCTCACATCAACATACAGTATACTAATTATTACATGAATCACGTAAATTATATGACTAGGTACTGTATTTTCAATTCAAAAGAGGACAAAATTCAACAAAAGTTTATTCGTTTGCATCACTGATTATTGTTGACGGTTGTTTAACATTTATATAATAAAACAGATGTCAAATATGAAATGTTTAGTTTATCTCCTTACATCTTATCCAGCGCTTTATGACCGTTAACTGGAATTCGCGCTCAGCTTCTGTGAACATAAAGCCCGCCTACTTTGATTTGATTGGTCATCTCAAATATTGTGCTGTGCAATATCAATGCCGCACTTAAATAGAGTTAATAATTAGACATTTATTTCACAAACTGAACCTTTATACACCTTGTAAAAATAAAAAGGGCCGGGCCTCGGTGCTACAGCCATAGAAGTAAACCACTAAACGGATTGTCCAAAGAAAACGTTCAATCCCGCATTAATCACAAAACGATCCTAAAACTGGAAATAAACCTTTTTGGAAAAGGCATTATTAATTTCTACAAAGCGGTTTGTTTTAGTAATTCCTGGCCACTTCTTGATCATTTGTTATAGACTACATTTGCAACAATGTAGCCTATAAGTCATGACTTGTGTTATAACCTAATCATTATCACACTAACTCATATGAAATCCGAATAATTCCCCCAAAATAAGGTTAATGGTGTAAGTATTAAAGCTTACTTGCAGTAGTTCAGACGGTCTTGTCCTACAGGAACAGAATCCAGGGACGTTTCTGAATACCAAGTACGTGAACTTCAGACTCCTGAGAATGAACTCCAGAGGTTGGGAGGAGCTCAGCCGGTGATTCTGCAAATGGAGCTCAGCGTTCCTGATAGCGTCACTCAGCTCGAGCTCTGGCTACTCCGGTTATCTCTGTATGGATAATTTAGTCTACAATAAAATCAAAGAAGGTTGTTGCGCTCTCAGTTGGAAACAGAAAAAATTGCTGGCCAAACACTGAATCCAAAAAAGACAGAAGTCTAGGAAAATTCTAAATTTATTTTAGCAATTGCATGGTGCAATAAAGTGCAAAGTGCAAGCGTGTTAAAAACAGAGGAGCATGAGCAGACGTTTCAGCAGATTGCCATCCTCAGTGCTCAAAATGCAACAAACAATCACCCTCTTTTTAGAAAGACAAGCAATTCAGAGCCATCAGCTTAATCCAGTTAACACAATCCCTCAGACTAGAACTCCTAGAAGAAACACAGAGTGGTGGAAAATCAAATAAAAAAATAAAATACTTTCATCTTAAATACATATCTTAAATAGCCGAGAATCACTTTGAATGATGTACCAGTGAATTCACCTAAAACACAACCCAGTCTCTTTTTGTAAAATTTCAGTTGTAAATATCAAAAGCCATTATAAAGGTATAAGTAAAAAGGTATAAGAAGCTATACAATAATAAATAACATTTCACAAGTCCACAAGTACAGACAAGAACACATATTGAGAAATGGCCCAGAAGTCTGTCAAACACTTTCACTTTGAGATCGAGACTCACCTGTGCGATCCTTTAGGACTGTTGTTTGGCACGAGATACGATTCAATCTTTAGTACAATAGTCCAGTCTGTGGTAAAAGAGATTCTGCCTCATCATCTGAAGACTTTAATGTTCAACAGCGAGAGCAGGAAGATCTGAAACATTATATAAACGAGGTTACACCTGTGCTGTTGTTGTTCTAGGTTTAGGGGAGAATGGGGTAAGATGCGTTTTTTTAATTATGTGGTCCTCAAGATAAGAGAAAATAAGGCAGAAGTAATGAAAGTATCTAAAGTAATTTCAGGATGTTTGCTATAATTTTAAATGATCAGAATACATCTATGACAAAGGGTTCTAAAAATATGTCTTCTTATAAAAAAAGTGTTCATGTGGCTCAATTTACCCCAGGTTAGGGGTAAGTTGATCCGAGTCAGTGGGTAAATTGCACCATCTGGATGTAAACGGACCATCTAATTGAATCTGAATCAAACCCATGTGAGATTGTAAAGATAATTTATCTCTTTTAAAAAACTTCAATAATCAAATTTCCTTACACAAACAGTCATATTTTTTCTCTTAAAGCTAAACAACATGAAACCAACCAAATGAATTTAAATTTCAATATCGTTAATTATTTGCATTTCTGAAACAATAAGTTGAACACCAAAAATGTAATCGTCCCAAAAACAGACTAAACAGAGTTTGAGTGAAATTAAATCAAATAAAAACTGAATTATAATGAATAAATAAGTGCCAGTTTTTCTGTAATGTTGAACATGTTAGGCTATTATGGACTACAGGTGGAAAGATGTGTATGATTGAGCATCTTCTGGTTCTTATCAGAGAAGGATTTGCTGTACTTGTACATCCTTCCTATCAAATAAACTCAAATTATTATTATTTTAAGAAGAAAATGATAAACTAAACCAGTTATGTATCATTACATTGAAATGATACCAGTTTATACTTCAGAGATTTAACTCGACTACGGTGCCTTTGGTTGGGTAAGTTAAAACACTGGCTCAATTTACCCCACAGCATTTGGCTCACTTTGCCCCATAGCTGCCATTTTGGATAAAACTAGCCATCTTACCAATTCAGGCTAATATTTATCTAAATGATTTGCAGGGTTTTATACATTGCTAAATCCCCAATATGGGTCATAAATACTTCAGACCTGGACACATTTGCTTTGATGCAACAGTCGTTACATCTGTTATGATAAAAGTTCAGTTTCTAAAGTAAATGTGTGCCTTCCACTCCTCCTGTGTGCTTCTCGTGTTCACAGTCTGGCAGAAATGATGGGTGGGTCCAAAATATATGGTCATATGAAAATAAAAGTGTACAGATGCCAAGATAAAAGGGGTGGGTCCACTTACCCACTGGCTCATCTTACCCCACTCTCCCTACTGGTGTTTGGCGAACCAGCTTTGATGCATCACCGCCACCAACTGGACAGAGTTTGCAGCGCACTTCATCATTATTTTAATCATTCACACTTTGATTTATGATTCATACGCCATGTCTAAAGTATTTCCCAGAAGACAAAATAAGAACAATTTACCCCAATTATTCTGTGCAAATGTTTCCACCGCCTGATTTTCTCCCTTCATGAGCTTCAGTGAATGTGTTCACCTTCTGTAATAGTTGTGAATGAGTTCCTCATTTTGTCTTCAGTGTGAAAAGACGGATCTCAACATCTCACAGTCTCTGCTGGAAAGAGTTCAAATGTGCAGAAGATGCTGGAAAACCCAAGACTGTGCAGCACCTGCAGGATTTTTCTGAAGAACTGTGGACAGAACAAACTCAGGACAAACATGGACTTCATAAAAACAGCCGTGGATCCTCCAGGTAAAGACACACAGCACTGAGAATCTATTAAGAGCTTGTAAAGTAACGGCTTAATTTGTGTAAATGCAGATATTATCCTATCTTGTGGACTTTATGTAAACATCTGTTATAATGAAACATTTCTGTTGCAGTGCTGAATAAAAACATGTCATATATCATCTCGATTTTTAATTATTGATATTCTGCAAGGTGTGTGTAACTTATGACTTCAACTAGTAGGAAACTATACAACAAAGAGTATGATCAAATATTTTAGAGATGAGCATTACTGAGCAAAACTATTACATATTTTACTGGAATAGTCACATGTTTTTTAAAGTTTGTAATTTATTTATTTTTATGTTTTTTCATGACCTGGAAATCACATTTTTATTCTCAAAATATGTCCAGTTTTCCATGAGTGTGTGTCCCTGTATCATTGGTGTTCGCACCTTTAAATAGAGCCTGATAGTCAGTGGCCGTCCAGAGAAGAGATCAGATATGAGCTGAGCAGAAGTGTGGAAAACTGATCAGAAAACAGATGTGGACGAGGACATGAATGATTTATACACGGTTTAATCCTGTAATTACGGTAATTCCAGCATGGCATGAACACACCTGAAGTATAATAAAAATATAACTGCACAATGTTTCTAGTAATTCACTTATGTTACTAATTTATTGTATATATTTTAAATATTGTGTGCTATCACATAAAATGAGTTTCCTGGGGATGATGGAGGGACACAAGGAGAACTATTATGAAATATATCAGTAAAAGCTCTTTTTATGTAGTCGTGATGTTATATTGTGTCATGTTTATCAAAATAAGATAAAAACGTAGAGGCCACTTCATTGATATTTAAAGAATATAGGCTTATGTTGAACTTTACTCTTGTATAATCAGACGCTGTATTAAGCTGTACATAAAGTATTGGATGAACATGTCTCTGAAACATCTGTGTATTTGACAAACATTGCATTTATTTCACTTCAGCTGTGATAAAGTGAGCAAACACAGCACGAGCGTCACTACGGGAAGCAGAAAGTGTCAGGAAGATGTTTGAGGCTGGGCTGCTGTTTTCTTCAGGGTCGAGTGTTTAGGGGCCGTTTGGGACGGGTCTCTGTGTGCATCGGCCCCTGTTGAGCTCCTCAAATCAGTCATAATAAATAAATGTCATCTCTTGTGTTTTTTGTATCAGTATTTATTTATACTGATAGTGGAAGAAGACTACAGGCGTGTTGCTGCAAGAGGAACAGATGGAGAGAAGAGGATCTCCACTGGATGTCTTTATAGCCTTCGAGGTTGGCTAGAAATGTTGTGTATCCTGGACCAATTTCTGTGTTGTGACTTAACAAAGACCCACACATGAAACTGTAGCTCTGCATAATCTGGAGTCGATATGCCATTGTTTTGCAGATGTTTGGGAAGTCGCAGTTACACGTTCAGTCAAAGCTTGTAATGCGGTAGTTAAGCTGATCTAGTGACATGTGCTTTTGCTCAATTCATGATTTTAACACAAGCTTGTCTTCGTTTGCCTCTTCCAGAATGTCCTGAGGATAAATTGATCAAACGGGTTAACTCACTGTCGGCCGCTTGGTCGTCACTTTAAAAAACAAAAACTTTAATTTAACAAACAAAAAAAATGCTTCAAACATTTTCTAAATTAACTTAATAAAGAAACGAAACGAAATATAACTACTTTGACATTAAAAACAAAACTGAACTATTTTAATGGCTGCAACAGTGTGTAATGGGGAGGGGAAAAAACAACAACAAAAAACACGGGCTTCATGGGTGGTTGCTAGGGTGTTGCTAGGTGGTTGCAAGGGTATTCTGTGTGGTTGCTTGGGCATTGCTAGGCGGTTGTTAAGGTATTCTAGGTGGTTGCTATGGCGTTTCTAGGTGGTTGCTAAGGTGTTCTAGGTGGTTGCTAAGGCATTGCTAGGCAGTTCCTAGGGTATTCTGGGTGGTTGCTAGGGAATTGCTAGGCGGTTGCTAAGGTATTCTGGGTGGTTGCTAAGGTATTGTGGGTGGTTGCTAGGGCATTGCTAGGGTATTCTGGGTGGTTGCTAGGCGGTTGCTAAGGCATTCTAGGTGGTTGCTAGGGCGTTGCTAGGGCATTCTAGGTGGTTGCTAGGGCGTTGCTAGGCAGTTGCTAGGATATTCTGTGTAGTTGCTAGGCGGTTGCTAAGGTGTTCTGGGTGGATGTAAGGGTGTTCTGGATGTTTGCTAGGGCGTTGCTAGGCAGTTGCTAGGGTATTCTGGGTGGTTGCTAGGGCATTGCTAGGTGGTTGCTAAGGTATTCTGGGTGGTTGCTAAGGTATTGTGGGTGGTTGCTAGGGCATTTCTAGGGTTTTCTGGGTGGTTGCTAGGCGATTGCTAAGGTATTCCAGGGCATTATGTGGTTGCTAGGGCATTGCTAGGTGGTTGCTAAGGTATTATGGGTGGTTGCTAAGGGATTGTAGGCGGTTGCTAGGGCATTGTTAGGCGGTTGCTAGGGTATTCTGGGTGGTGGCTAGGTGGTTGCTAAGGTATTCTGGGTACTTGCTAGGGCATTCTGGGTAGTTGCTAGGGGTTGCTAGATAGTTGCTAAGGCATTGCTAGGTGGTTACTAAGGTATTATGGGTGGTTGCTAAGGTATTGTGGGTGGTTGCTAGGGCGTTGCTAGGCGGTTGCTAGGTTATTCTGGGTGGTTGCTAGGTGGTTGCTAAGGTATTCTGGGTGGTTGCTAGGGCATTCTGGGTAGTTGCTAGGGGTTGCTAGGTGGTTGCTAGGGCGTTGCTAGGCAGTTACTAAGGTGTTCTGGGTGGTTGATAGGGCGTTGCTAGGTGGTTGCTAAGGTATTCTGGGTGGTTGATAGGGCATTTTGGGTAGTTGCTAGGGGTTGCTAGGTGGTTGCTAGGGCGTTGCTAGGTGGTTGCTAGGGTATGCTAGGTGGTTGCTAAGGTATTCTGGGTGGTTGCTAGGGCATTCTGGGTAGCTGCTAGGGGTTGCTAGGTGATTGCTTGGGCGTTGCTAGGCGGTTACTAGGGTATTCTGGGTGGTTGCTAGGTGGTTGCTACGGTATTCTGGGTGGTTACTAGGGCATTCTGGGTAGTTGCTAGGTGGTTGCTAGGGCATTGCTAGGTGGTTGCTAAGGTATTATGGGTGGTTGCTAGGGCGTTGCTAGGCGGTTTCTAGGGTATTCTGGGTGGTTGCTAGGTGGTTGCTAAGGTATTCTGGGTGGTTGCTAGGGCATTCTGGGTAGTTGCTAGGGGTTGCTAGGTGGTTGCTAAGGTATTATGGGTGGTTGCTAAGGTATTGTGGGTGGTTGTTAGGGCGTTGCTAGGCAGTTGCTAGGGTATTCTGGGTGGTTGCTAGGTGGTTGCTAAGGTATTCTGGGTGGTTACTAGTGTATTCTGGGTAGTTGCTAGGGGGTTGCTAGGGCATTGCTAGGTGGTTGCTAAGGTATTATGGGTGGTTGCTAGGCAGTTACTAAGGTGTTCTGGGTGGTTGCTAGGGCGTTGCTAGGTGGTTGCTAAGGTATTCTGGGTGGTTGATAGGGCATTCTGGGTAGTTGCTAGGGGTTGCTAGGTGGTTGCTAGGGCGTTGCTAGGTGGTTGCTAGGGTATGCTAGGTGGTTGCTAAGGTATTCTGGGTGGTTGCTAGGGCATTCTGGGTAGTTGCTAGGGGTTGCTAGGTGGTTGCTTGGGCGTTGCTAGGCTTTTGCTAGGGTATTCTGGGTGGTTGCTATGTGGTTGCTACGGTATTCTGGGTGGTTACTAGGGCATTCTGGGTAGTTGCTAGGGGTTGCTAGGGCGTTGCTAGGTGGTTGCTAAGGTATTATGGGTTGTTGCTAAGGTATTGTGGGTGGTTGCAAGGGCGTTGCTAGGCGGTTGCTAAGGTATTCTGGGTGGTTGCTAGGTGGTTGCTAAGGTATTCTGGGTGGTTGCTAGGCGGTTGCTAGGGTATTCTGGATGGTTGCTAGGGCGTTGCTAGGCAGTTGCTAGTGTATTCTGGGTAGTTGCTAGGCGATTGCTAAGGTATTCTGGGTGGTTGCTATGCTGTTGCTAGTCAGTTGGTAGTTGTCACAGATGGTTACTACTAATCACTATTAGCATGTAGCTAATTACTGCTAGCATGTGTAGCATGTTGGAAGTGCTGTTTGCTAGCATTACTCAAAAGACCCAACCGCTATTTCTCTATGATGTTCTGATGCAGAGATGTAGGTCTTGCTAAACGGTTGCTAGGCTACTCTGTTTGGTTGCTATGGAGTGGCTTGGCAGCATCCAATGATGAAACTCCGAAAGCTGCTTGCCAGTATGAATGATAAAAACCAACTCCCATGCCTCTATGACATTCAGATGTGAAGATATCCCTCTGTGGATTTGGGTTGCTAGGGTGCTCGACAATGGTTGCTAGGGCGTGGCTAGGAACTGTTGAAGGTGATTTGTGATTGGCTGTTGATGCCCTGAGTCAAATAAACCCACCCTCATATTTCTATGACACTTCTATCAAAATATATCCCTTTGATCTCTTTGAATGGAAGTCTATGGAACGTGTTGCTAAGGAGCTGTAAATGGTTGCTAGGGCATGGCTTGACAACTTTATGATAATTATGAGATAGTGATTGGTTGCCTGAGTAAATTGAGCCCACCCCCTTGTCTCTGAGACACTGTGATCCAGAGCTATGGTCAATACAAAATCCCTATGCAAGTTCCCATAGTAGGAGAAACACATGCGTTTAATGGGCCGTCCCTCCCCATTATAAGTCAATGGGGCAACTTTGGGCAGCTCCTGCGCCCCAGGGGCACTTCAACATATTTCCAGTGTTGTGAAAGCAGCTGTAACAGAACATTTCCCTTCATCCGTTCTCATAGAAGGCCCTACATAGGGGACACGAAGAGAACCAGGCTCTGGCCCTGACAAAAGAGGCGTCTGTGCCATTGTTGTTGTGCAATGATGATTGTGAAACCGTTAATCCTCTCGGGTCCAAGACTGCAGTTCACAAGTTAGGATTGATATATTTCATCCTGAAGAGTTTGCCACCAGATCTCCTGTCCAATTTACAGTCACACTTCTGGCTAGCAGTTTATAAATCCGACGCCGCAAAGACCTCCGGCATTGATGCAGTGTTGCGCCCAATCGTGGATGAATTAAAGTGTCTCCAGAAGGACGGCATCCCTGTTAACACCCGAGACTTTCAAGGAGTAGTGAAATTCACAGTTGTCCAGGTCGTCGGGGACAATTTGTGTTTAAATGCTATTGTTGGGTGTAGTGAGAGTGTCAGTGGAGATCATGTGTGTGGGCTGTGTAGAGCACTCAGAGATGTCTTGAGAGCACAGACACAGGAAGATCTTGCCCTTTTGCCTGATGCCAATACTCACAGGGCAGATTTGGAGACAGGCAACCCCTCTAAGACAGGCCTTAAAAGGGACAGTGTCCTAAACAGCCGGTCTTTCTACCACGAGACAGACAATGTAGCTGTGGATGTAATGCAGGACATTCTGGAAGGGGCAAACGAAGTCAAGCTTGTGTTAAAATCATGAATTGAGCAAAAGCACATGTCACTAGATCAGCTTAACTACCGCATTACAAGCTTTGATTATGGCTTTTCTGATGTGGGAAACAAGCCATGGTTAATAAGCAAGAATATTGACAGTCCTCTGAGACAGTCTGCAGCTCAGATGTGGTGCCTACTTCGTTTACTGCATTTAATGATAGGTGACCTGATCCCCACTGATAGCAAGGAATGGAGCTTCTCCTACTTTTACTCATGTCCATGGAGATCATCTTCTCAGCATCTGTTACTCTTGCAGCAACACCTGAGCAACATCATTGAAGACCACCACTCTCTTTTCTTGGAGCTCTATCCTCATTTACATCTGCGGCCAAAACATCATTTCATGCTCCATTATCCAAAGGTCTTTCAAAAACTCGGACCCTTGATACACCTGTGGTCAATGCGTTTTGAAGGCAAACATGGGTTCTTCAAATTTGTAACTGCGACTTCCGAAACATCTGTAAAACAATGGCATATCGACACCAGATTATGCAGAGCTACAGTTTCATGTGTGGGTCTTTGTTAAGTCACAACACAGAAATTGGTCCAGGATACACAACATTTCTAGCCAACCTCGAAGGCTATAAAGACATCCAAACTGGTCTGATAGGGCTCCCACTTTTCACAGAGCTGTACGTACCGGCCAGGGTCACGGTTAAGGGTAGCACTTATAGATCAGGCATAATGGTGTTTATGTCCTATGACAAAGATGGGGACCCTCAGTTTGGGCTTATAAAAACCATTTTGGTTCTGGAGCAAATGGGCAGGTGGAGAATAAAGCTTGTTGTGCAGAAGTGGGAAAAACATATTTTTGCGTACAGTGTGACCCCCACTAAGGATTTGTTAGTTATTGATGTGGAAGAGCTACTTGATCATCACCCATTACATGCAGTTGAGTCACACAGAGAACATGATGACACTTCTTACATCTCTCTGCGCTACAGACTTCTCTAGACTGCAGTTAAGCGTGTGGACAGCCACTATTTACACTGATTTGATGATGTGAGATGTATTCCTCCATTCTGGCTCTTTCCTACTTTGCACTCAGATCTAGTGCTTCACCCCAGCATGCAGCAGCCCAGGGGGAGGTGGGAGAGACGCTTCTGCTCACATTCAAGGAAGTTGTCCCACCCAGCAAATGAAAAGTACAGAAATTGGCTTGTTTACTATTAAAAATGTCGACTTCATCCACACAACAGTACGTCTTGAACCCGGAAACTGACCCAGACAACAAAACACACAACCTGAAACTGAGTTTTAGCAGGTCCTCTAGAATAAGTATCCAACATTTTAAACATATTTATAAGTCTGAAAAACAGAAAAAAGCACAATAGGTCCCCTTTAAAGCTAGGCAACAGACTTAAACATAAGTGTTTTGTCTTCAGGTTCTCTGTCAATGCTTGCAAAAGTATTAGGTTCAGTATTTGAAATTCAATGTCACTGATATTTTCAGATGATCTTACTTCTGGAAATATTTAAATGTATAGGCTGTACATTCGTGTGTCACTTGTTTGTTTATTTACTGAAAGTGTTTTTTTTCTTTTTACATTTACAGGCCATCCACAAATATAAAAGAGGCCCTGGCGCTATCATCGGTGCAGACATTCCCGGCCATGAATGATGGATCAGACAGTGGATATGTGAGTTTAATTATCTTGGTTCATATGGAAATTGATGCTGATTTTAAACTTTAAAACTTTATTTTTATTTTTTTTTAAAGATGTGAATGCACTTAATAAGCAATGGTGTCTAATGAGATGATGGGGTCATACAAGACATAATATATTGTATGTGTACATGTATCATTTTCATTAATTTTGCTTTTAACCATTGTCTCTCTAAATTGTTCCTTATCTGTACCTGATTATCTGGTGTGTTATCTGTACTGCAAAACTTTGTAAAAGATTAAAAATATCCCTCTTGGATAAGGAAAGTTATTTTTTTCCAGGAAATATGGTACACAAAAGCCAGGAAAGTAATGAAGGATGGAGGAGTGATCCACTACCCAGCCACGGGCTTCCTCGAAGAAAGACTAGGGGACGTTAGAAAGAGATCAAACCGTGGGTCCACCCAACAAATGCCTGAAGTCACCCAGTCACGAAGGGCATAAATACCAGGTGACACAGACTCCCAAAAGTTTTTTATTTACATTATCAATGACAGAAAATGTATGCAATGTAGGAGTGAAAGGATCAGATTTGTATGTTCGTCTCTCTTGTTTGTTTCTTGATATTGTCAGATAAAGAAAAAGTGAAAATAGCTGACGCCACAACAACAGGCACTTTGCATTTTTGACACTTCCCCCTTATGCATATTGAAAAGGTTTTCAAAGTTGTCATATTGAACTTGTGCCAATACCATGTATCAGTTTAACAGTGAAACAGTGAAACGCACGACCCACACTGAAATTAATTGAAAAATGTCACTGGCTTCCCTGTCCTTGTCTGAACATGCTACAGGAAGAAAACTCATAAACTTATTTGTAATCTCTTGTGTTTGTCTGGAGAATCAACCGTTCCAGAAGAAAGGACCCTCCAACAGAAGGAATGGCTGAAACACAATTCAGAGCCTTTCACCCAAGTGCAGTCCTACATGAAGGACACAGTGTTATGCAGAGCCAACTGGATCCGGGCTAATAGCTCCAAGGACCTCCTGGAACTCCTCTCAGAGTCCCCTCATCTCACCAGTCCGGGCATGGGATGGGATGGCTCCACTGGAACATATAGTAGCAATATCTTATTTACATTTTGTATCAAAGGAGCGGATATCATTTTTTTTTTTTTGTTTCCTGTTTTTTTTTTAGATTGTGCAGGACTTCCAGGTGCTGCATGGTGAGGCTGCACCTAAATTATTTGAGACCTGGATCCCTGAATAAGCTGAAAAGGTCCTGTACTTGGCCAAGCAGGACAATAAACTACCTTCACTTACTGTTGAGGACATGACACTGGGTAAGTCAAAACTGACCTTATGTGTGTTCTATGGCAAGGGTCCTGTGATTCCTTTCCTTTTGGTCACATTTGTCTGTATGTTGAGACACAAATATCTGTTCATTTACATATTTCTATACAGTCATTTTATTTTCCACACACATACTGATACCTAGAATATTGTTAACCTACAGATGCCAAAGGGGAATTAGCTCTAACACTGCTATCCACCATGGTGCCACAGGCTGTCTACAGGGTTGGGAAGAAGAGTATCCAGCACTCCACTGAAGAGTCCCGGACAGCGTTCATACACCAAATGCCTGTAAGTCCAATGGACCAGTTTCTCAGCACCACTCTGAGAGAGAATATTCTTGATTCTAACTATACTGTACAGATGAAAGAAGGCAATCAAAGTGACATGTTTCATGTGAAAGCTAAAGGGTGAATCCTGATTTTTTTTAAAACAACTCCAAGGTTCCTCGCAGTTGTATTTCAGTTTTGGGCGATGCCATCTAAGGTAGCAATCTGACTAGAAAGTGAAGTTAAAGATGTTAAGTTTTATTACTCAGTGGTTCTCAACCCACATTTTCTTGTACACATTCATGACCCACTCAAAATGAACACACCAATTACGAACCACAGCTCATTTGGCTTCCTCGTACAGTTAGTATCAGCATTATAACACAAACTGGTAGTTTATTATCTTGCTTACAATTCACCTTCTACAAAACATTCACTTTCTTTTGTCTATATTTCTGTCTCTGTCTGTTTTAGGTTGGAACAAATATGGTGGAATACCTCCAGCAATCGAAGCCATTCCCCTCTGTCCTGGCGCTGGGAGATCCCCATGTGCTTCTCAGGCATTAGTGATATTAGCTGGTCAGGCTCTCCCTCAGAGAAACAGCAGTTGGGCAGTTGACATGTGCTTCAAGGCATTTTATGTTCTTGATATCAACTACCCCAAGCAGTTTGCTTCCGCATGGGAGTTTCTGCAGCAAGTTGTGTATCAGATTGAGGGATCTGAATCAAAACCTGTCAAATTTCTTAAGACTGCCTTGCTTAATTGCAGAACTGTTTAATTGTGTTGCAGTAAATGACACAACCAATGTTTGAAGACTTTAAGCCTCAAGTTCAATCCAGTTATTGAATGTTGTCAAATGTTTGAGAGTTGTTTAATTTTCTATTTTTTCTTTCTAATGTTATTACAGTGTGCCCTAAAATAAATAGGAAAATAAAAAGGTCCAAGGGTGTGTTTTTTATATAGAGTTTAATTTAAAACCCAACTTAGGTTATTTTTGACCTTTGACCTTTGGTTAAAAAGGGACCTACTAATTTCTGGGTTATTTCAACCCAGATATTGGGGTTGTTCTTTTGACCCAGAAGTTGGGTTATATTAACTACAAGGTTGGGTTATTTTTAGCCCAACATTTGGGTCAGGTATTTAACCCAGAAGTTGGGTCAAAACGAATAACCCATTTTCTGGGTTGAAATAACCCAGAAATTAGTTGGTCCATTTTTAACCCAGGATTTGGGTAAAAAATAACCCATTATGGGGTTATTTTTGACCCAGGAGTTTTTAGTGTGTAGGGAAAGTAACAATAATAAACTATTACAATCCATGTGAACAATTATCACTGTTAGAATTAAACACAATGATAGAGATCTGTAGAACCAGAAATATACCGTAATAACTAGAGAAGGAACAACAGCTATCACAGAACAGGACAAGGCAGAAATATGAGTTCAATCTGTTCAAAAAGCTCACAGTAAAGAAAATCTAGAGGAGAATTATAGAAGGAAAAGACAGGAAATATTAACGCAAAATCTAAATATATATAATAAACAACCTGATGGGAGAGGAGCATTAGATTTGAGGTACTTAAAAGAGTAGTATGTCGAGTTTTACAAACTGCATTTATATTAAGTTATATTATGCTTATATATGCAGATGATATAATTCTTAAAGCAGTACTGGACTTATTTAATAAGATATGGAGAGATGGGAGGCTACCAAGATCATGGAAACATGCCATAATAATTCCGATAGCTAAGCCAGGAAAATATTCATCAACAGCTGGGAATTACAGGCCAATAGCACTTACATCCAATTTATGTAAGCTGATGGAAAACATGATTGTAAATAGGGTGAATTATGTTTTAGAGAGTAAGGGAATGATAGCACCTTATCAGTTTGGTTTTAGAAAAGGTGGATCAATATTGGATGCATTAATAAAGATGGAAACAGATGTCAAGAAAGCTTTATCAATGAAAGAGGGATTAATGGCAGTTTATTTTGATATGGAAAAGCCGTACGATATGTTGTGGAAAGAAGGTTTATTACTAAAATTGAAGAAGATTGGAATAGATGGAAGAATGTATAATTGGGTTTGAAGTTTTTTATTAGATAGAACAATTCAAGTTCGGGTGGGCAATAAATTGTCCGAAACTGTAAGTGTGGAGAACTGAACTCACCAGGGAAGTTTGATAAGCCCTATATTATTTAATATCATGATTAATGATATATTTACATGCGAATATACAATAAAACAGAACACAAATATATTATGTGCATAAAATGATCATGTAATATAGATCATATATACGGCTTAGAGGGTTGCAAAGGTCAAGAGTTCCAGTGTCACATGTTGTGTTCATAACAAAATAATAAAATAAACATAAAAAGGATCATTAAAACAGTTATAATAAAAATTAAAAGAAATAAAAGCATGATATAGCTATAAAGTAATTAAAAGAGTAAAAAGATGCGGACGTAAAGTGGCACAGTAAAAGCAGTAACAAAAAGAATTCAAAGAATAAAGAGATGATCCATTAAGATAAAGGGCCATCAGTGGGACGTACAGTGGCACAGAGCTCATTCAGTAAATGCTCAGCTAAACAGTTGTGTTTTGAGTCTGGATCAGAATGTGGCTACTGTTGGAGCACATCTGATCTGTTCAGGAAGCTGGTTCAGCTACGGCTGGCATAAGAGCTAAAAGCAGACTCCTTGCTTGTATTTATAAACTCTTGGTATTTCTAATGGACTTGATCCTGATGATCTGAGTGATCTGTTGGGTTTGTATTCAGTGAGAATATCTGCAGTGTACTGAGGTCCTAGGCCATTGAGTGATTTATAGACAAGTAACAGTACTTTAAAATCAATTCTGAATGTAAGTGGAAGCCAGTGTAAAGACCTGAGGACGGGTGTGATATGGTCATATTCTCTGGTTCTGCTCAGCGTTCTGTCTAATGGTCTTTCTGGGAAGGCCAGTCAGGAGTTAATTACAATAGTCCACACTACTGGTGATGAAAGCATGAACGAGTTTCTCTAAGTCTTGTCTGGAGACAAAGCATCTTATTCTTGCAATATGTTTGAGATGATGATTTAGTTATTGCTTTTACTTGACTATTGAAACTAAGGTCCGACTCTAAAATCACACCAAGATACCTGACTTGATTTTTAGTTTTTAGACCTCTAGTGTCAAGGTATGCATTCACCTTGAGAATTTCATCTTTGTTTCCAAATGCAGTGAGTTCAGTTTTGTCTTTGTTAAACTGAAGAAAGTTTTGGCACATCCAGTTGTTAACTTCATCAATGCATTTGCACAGGGAGTCGATGGGGCTGTAGTCATTAGTGCTAAGTAGATCTGGGTGTCGTCAGCATAGCTGTGATTTGGCAATTTGGTTCTCTCTCATGATTTGGCTCAGTGGGAGCATGTACAGGTCCCAGAAAGAAGTGATGAATGTTCCACTTCTAGCAGATCTGCTTCTAAACAGTTAAACACACTTTTTAAAAAAGAAGTGGGAAGTGTGTCGAGGGAGCAAGTTGATGTTTTGGTGCTGTACAGTTTCTTCCAAAATTTTACCATCAATTACCTCGAAATCAGACATAGTGACTAATAGAGTCTGTCTGACCTCAGCACAACATGAGGATATACTGATCACCTGTCTGCTATTATTGATTTATATCAAATCAAAACTTATCATATTGTAAATGAAAATGTCATTGAATCAACATTGAAATGAACAATGCCCTCATAAATATTGCTGTAAGCGGCCTCCACTTCATTCCTTATTCTCTCAAGGGAATATTTACTGTCAAAGTGAATATTTTTTCTTCTGCTGTCTTTAGTGGGAACTAACACGTTGAGTCGAGTTCTATGATTTCCTCAAAGACTCTCATCTTCTATGCATTGTGTGTTGGGGGTTAGACATGCGCAGGCCGTTCTCACTGAACCCGAGTGCTGCAAGCTTTTCTGCACCATTCATGGAGAAAGACGGGCCTGCTCAGCAAACCCAGTAAAGCTGGAGAGTTAATGGACCAAATCTCTCCCCAACTGCCCCTTCTCTTTGAATCAGACCCTTCGGCGGAGGATAAAGAGGAGGAGGAAGCTGATGAGATGATTGCTCATCTCTTGGAGACGCAGATGCAATTCTCCCTCCTAATCTCTCCTCCAGACCCAGCAGTGCGACAGGTGAGTCTGTCTGGTTGGGAGAGTTGAGAGAATCTGGACGTGAGACGGTGAGTTTACACACACACACACTCAGACGTGAGGTCAGGTGCTGGGGTATTGCTGAAAGCCATCAGAGGCAGACGGTGGGTGATAACTCCACTCCATTAAGGGGTTTAGAGACTCTTTCAGACCTAGCAGTGCAACAGGTGAGTCTCCTCATACAGGGAGACTTGAACCGTATTAAAATGTGTAGGAGAGCAGCTGCTAACTCTCTATGGACTGGCCATCACAACAGGAGGAACCAAACTATCATACTCTTTCACTGCAAGCCTAAAATAAAGCATAAGGCATGAAAAAGGAGAAGGCCATGACTTGAGCGAGGAGTTAAAAACCTTAATGATCCTAGACACATTAATAAATAAAATCAGTGTCTCTGCTAAAGACAACAAATATCACGCAGTGGCTATGCCAATAATTTCAGGAGGGGAGTTTGGATTTAATAAAGTCAAAATATGGGCATCAATTATAGCAGAACAAAGACAATATACTGTATATCTGAGCATTAACAGACACAGAGCTAACTTAATATTCAATACAACAGAAAACAAATATATTCTGTGCATAAAATATGAGATCATTTAAAAATATTGCATTCAAATATCACATTATAGACTTTATATCATATGATACATTTATGTGCTATACTTGACAATCAAATTTATGATTAGAAACATTTGAATCATTATGGATGAGTTCAATCAAAGATTATTATATTTGTAGGCCTGATACTGAAGAGCCTGAAGATTTCTGCTGACAGACTCATCTGAGCTCTTCCTCTGTTCCTTCTTTACATAAAACAAAACCATCATTTGGCTGAACACTAAACCAACATTAATCCTCAATATCACATGTTTCTGATACGCATGCTAACACACACGCTGCTTTATTTAACTGTAAAGTCTGAGTCTCTTCCAGCTGTATGAGACACATTTACACATTAATCACACATTTATTTCTCCTCATAGACACAGTAGTGAGGCTCTTCTGTGATCACCTGATGCTTTCTGATCCTCTCATGACCGTTTCAGAGATTTAAACCATGATCTAATCGATCTATCAGTGACGTTTGGTGATTGATCTTCATCTTCATCATCTTCATCATCATCCTCATCTTCATCATCTTCATCTAGTCTGTAAGGAGGAACCAGAAGATTAAACAATCAGTGTTCAGTCGAACAAAGTGTAAATTAATTATATTTTAATGACTGTTTGAGTAAAAAGAAGTGACATTAAATTCCTGTAATCAGATTAATTACTGACTTTACATTATCCTGTAGAGATAATCCTCAAACAATATTTGTGTATTAAATACTCTAGATTTAAAACATGACTGTCGTTCATATGTGTGTGTGTGTATGTGTGTGTGTGTGTGTGTGTTGGTGTGACTGCAGAAGGACCTGCGACTCCTATTGAGTCACTGTAAAGGAGAAACACATGCTAATGAGTGTACGGCGTATGGAATAAACCACAGCGAGCAAACACAAATGTTATCTTCAGCTCAAACCTGTCAGTTAAACTTCCACTAGTTAAAGCCGTTTGCCCTCTAGTTTACACATGTTTGTAGGGCTCTTAGTAAATCACTGACAGTAAAGTGAGTGTAAAGTAGTGTGACGTGTTGCTTGTCACAGTAAAAACACACTCGAGACAGAGACATTTCTCATGTGAGGCTGGACGGCTGTGAGCTGAAGCTGAACTGATTTTAGCAGCATTTTCCTACAATCTGACCAAGTCTATTTTCAGACTGAAATGATTCTCTATTACTGACACAGTTAATAAAGCAGGTGTTGCTGTGTAAAGCTGAGACTGTGTGCTTTTGTTCTCTTTCCTCCTTTGTGTTAAACATTTTAATCAACTTTACATTTTGTTCTCACACAAACCCTTTGTTGCAATAAAGCTTAATGATAATTTCCTCTCATGAATATTTGAAAGGTTTGTTCTCATATCAGAGGTAAATGAAGCTCTCTTTAATATCACAGTGATGTTTCCTCACCTCAGGACACAGTTTGAGTCTCGTAGCTCGTCTCTGAGCCGCTGCTTTGAGTCTCCGATATTATTGTCTCTCAGATCAAGCTCTTTTAAAAACTGCAGTGCTTTTGAGTTAGTCAAAGACTGAGTTAAAGAAGAAACATCTGTAATGCCACAGAACTGTAGACTAGAAAGACACAAACAGAGGAAGAGAGATTATCTCACAAACAAATCATTAAGATGAAGAATTTAACACAAATATAATGTGAACTCAGGCTCTTCATGAGATATTGAGTATAAAGTGTTTAGTTTAAACTGTTAAAGTGATTTTAAGCATTTTGATTCTTGTGTGTGAATGTGACTGACCTCAATCTCTCCAGTTTACAGTGTGAATCCTTCAGTGCGTCACATAAGGGCTTCACTCCTGTGTTTTCTAGATTATTCCAGCTCAGGTCCAGCTCTCTCAGGTGTGATGGGTTTGATTTCAGAGCTGAAGTCAGGATGAGACACTGTTTCTCTGTAATACTGCATCCACTCAGACTGAAGACAGAAAGAGAAAATGACTCAGATCTGTGATGATCATCTTATTGAAGAGCTACAGCATATAGTCTGTCATTTAGTCTATAGTTTCCCTTTTTTTCTTATTAATATTTTTATTTATGTGTAATGCACTTTGAGTTGCTAGTAGATAAATTAGCCATTCATCAAAGATTATTCTTCTGAGACTAAATTTCTGACAGTATCTCCTCCTAGAGCTTTAAAGCCACAACCACCAAACTCGGCTCAGACCTTCAGATCCGACTCACGGTTTTCCTAAAAATGACGATTTAAGAATTAAAAATCCCATTGACTTTCATTGACGGAATGTTCAGATGAGCCAAGACTATTCAAACTCCAACTGTCAAAATTCAAAATCTGACAGTTGGAGAGGCTCGTCAGACTCTATTAACAGCCATTCTACAGTGTGTGTGTGTGTGTGTGTGTGTGTGTGTGTGATGTGTAGGTTTAGGGGCAGGGCCTGTGTGTGTGTGTGTGTGTGTGTGTGTGTGTGTGTGTGTGTGTGTGTGTGTGTGTGTGTGTGTGTGTGTGTGTGTGTGTGTGTGTGTGTGTGTGTGTGTGTGTGTGTGTGATGGGTAGGTTTAGGGGTAGGGGCAGTGTGTGTGTGTGTGTGTGTGATGGGTAGGTTTAGGGGTAGGGGCAGTGTGTGTGTGTGTGTGTGTGATGGGTAGGTTTAGGGGTAGGGGCAGTGTGTGTGTGTGTGTGTGTGTGTGTGCGTGTGCGTGTGCGTGTGTGTGTGTGTGTGTGTGTGTGTGTGGGTGTGTGATGGGTAGGTTTAGGGGCAGGGGCAGTTTGTGTGTGTGTGTGTGTGTGTGTGTGGGTGTGTGATGGGTAGGTTTAGGGGCAGGGGCAGTTTGTGTGTGTGTGTCTGTGGGCATGTTTTTGTGAAATATCAGGACACAAATGACATGGGTATTGATAGATTTTGTATTTAAATCTTCCAGGCCAGTTCCTGTTTGTAAAATGAGCACCATTTGTCTTTAATGGCCCTTGGAGCCCATGAGTGTTTGGATTAGCATCTATGCATTTGAATGTCACTGTTATGCTGATTGGATCAGTATCGATGGCAGGAACGTTTGGGGTGTGTAAGAACGATCTCCTGTGGGAGGTCCTAACAGTTTCCCTTTGTCTGAAGCCCTTTGTCTTCCCTGTATAAAGTTCTGTCTCAGAACACAGAACGTTGGGTTAAGATTGTTGAAGGGCGGCATGATAACATCGATGCTGAAAGACTGCTACACTACAAACCTTCAATAAATTCTTCTCCCCACAAGAACTCTGGTCAAGCTTACTTATTTTATGTATTGGAGAAATCTAATACATTGGCGAGCCACCCAAACGATTGCTCGGCCAAATACACCAAAATCTAACAGTATGACACAAAGAGGGTGAAATATGAGGACGTTACCCATGTCCTCACTTTTCAAAATGCTTATAAATCACACAGAATGAGTTTTTTTTTCACAGAAAGTGAACTGCACAGTCTCCTGTGATGGGTAGGTTTAGGGGCAGGGGCAGTGTGTGTGTGTGTGTGTGTGTGTGTGTGTGTGTGTGTGTGTGTGTGTGTGTGTGTGTGTGATGGGTAGGTTTAGGCGCAGGGGCAGTGTGTGTGTGTGTAAAAGGGATAGAAAATACGGTTTGTACTGTATAAAAACCATTACGCCTATGGAATGTCCTCACATTTCACAAAAACAAACATGTGTGTGTGTGTGTGTGTGTGTGATGGGTAGGTTTAGGGGCAGGGGCAGTGTGTGTATGTGTGTGTGTGATGGGTAGGTTTAGGAGCAGGGGCAGTGTGTGTGTGTGTGTGTGTGTGATGGGTAGGTTTAGGGGCAGGGGCAGTGTGTGTGTGTGTGTGATGGGTGGGTTTAGGGGCAGGGGCAGTGTGTGTGTGTGTGTGTGTGTGTGTGTGTGTGTGTGTGTGTGTGTGTGTGTGTGTGTGTGATGGGTAGGTTTAGGCGCAGGGGCAGTGTGTGTGTGTGTAAAAGGGATAGAAAATACGGTTTGTACTGTATAAAAACCATTACGCCTATGGAATGTCCTCACATTTCACAAAAACAAACATGTGTGTGTGTGTGTGTGTGTGTGATGGGTAGGTTTAGGGGCAGGGGCAGTGTGTGTATGTGTGTGTGTGATGGGTAGGTTTAGGAGCAGGGGCAGTGTGTGTGTGTGTGTGTGTGTGATGGGTAGGTTTAGGGGCAGGGGCAGTGTGTGTGTGTGTGTGATGGGTGGGTTTAGGGGCAGGGGCAGTGTGTGTGTGTGTGTGTGTGTGTGTGTGTGTGAGGGGTAGGTTTCGGGGCAGGGGCCGTGTGTGTGTGTTTGTGTGTGTGTGTGTGTGTGTGTGTGTGTGTGTGTGTGTGTGTGTGATGGGTAGGTTTAGGGGCAGGGGCAGTGTGTGTGTGTGTGTGTGTGTGATGGGTAGGTTTAGGAGCAGGGGCAGTGTGTGTGTGTGTGTGATGGGTCGGTTTAGAGGCAGGGCAGTGTGTGTGTGATGGGTAGGTTTAGGGGTAGGGGCAGTGTGTATGTGTGTGTGTGTGTGTGTGGGCATGTTTTTGTGAAATATCAGGACAAAATGTGTATAATGACATGGGTATTACAAAAAGAGGGTGAAATATGAGGACGTTCCCCATGTCCTCACTTTTCAAAATGCTTATAAATCACAGAATGAGGTTTTTTTCACAGAAAGTAAACTGCACAGTCTCCTGTGAGGGTTAGGTTTAGGGGCAGGGGCAGTGTGTGTGTGTGTGTGTGTGTGTGTGTGTGATGGGTAGGTTTAGGGGCAGGGGCAGTGTGTGTGTGTGTGTGTGTGTGTGTGTGTGTGATGGGTAGGTTTAGGGGCAGGGGCAGTGTGTGTGTGTGTGTGTGTGTGTGTGTGTGTGTGTGTGTGTGTGTGTGTGTGTGTGTGTGATGGGTAGGTTTAGGGGCAGGGGCAGTGTGTGTGTGTGTGTGTGTGTGTGTGTGTGTGTGTGTGTGTGTGTGTGTGTGTGTGTGTGTGTGTGTGTGTGTGTGTGTGTGTGTGTGTGTGTGTGTGTGTGTGTGTGATGGGTAGGTTTAGGGGCAGGGGCAGTGTAAGGGGATAGAAAATACGGTTTGTATGGTATAAAAACCATTACGCCTATGGAATGTCCCCACATATCACAAAACCCCCTGTGTGTGTGTGTGTGTGTGTGTGTGTGTGTGTGTGTGTGTGTGTGTGTGTGTGTGTGTGTGTGTGTGTGTGTGTGTGTGTGTGTGTGTGTGTGTGTGTGTGTGTGTGTGTGTGTGAGAGAGAGAGAGAGAGTGTGTGTGTATCTGTCTGTCTACTCACTCGCTTCAAACTTTATGGTCCAGCTTTCTCAAGCCAACTTCAAAGTTTGTTTACAAAAATAATAAAGAGTGGTTCATCTTACCCCGGGGGCATCTTACCCAGACTAACACAATCAGTTTCAAATACTTGAAATGCAATTATTCACTAGTTCAACACTTAATTTTAACTGTGACCAATGGCAAAGGCCAGAAGATGCAATGCTACAGTATAAATGATGTGACTTGAGCTAAACAGTGAACTGTAATCTCACTGTAACTGTACAGTATAATGATACTAACTGTAGATTCTCCAGCTGTGATTGTGGGTTCATCAGTAGATCACTGAGGTTTCTCACTACAGACTCTCCTAGTTTATTCCAGCTCAGGTCCAGCTCTCTCAGGTGTGATGGGTTTGATTTCAGAGCTGAAGTCAGGATGAGACACTGTTTCTCTGTAATACTGCAGACACTCAGACTGAAGACAGAAAGAGAAAATGACTCAGATCTGTGATGATCATCTTATTGAAGAGCTACAGCATATAGTCTGTCATTTAGTCTATAGTTTCCATATTCAGCCTGTAATCGTGTCACTAGTTCTGTTTGCTGGAAACTGTTGTTTCTTCTTTCATTTTTTAAACCATTCTGTTTTAATCTCTGTTGTTTATTGTAGCAGCAGATGCAGATCTCATGATATTTCTGCAGAACAACATGTAGGGTAAGATGGGGAAGATGCCCCTCTTCAGAACAATGTGGATTTACTGTTAAACTGTAACATATTTAAAGAGAAGTTTAGCATGTGCAGGATATGATGATGCCTTAGCCCAATAAACTCTTACAGAATGTGTTGTGGTGAACATCAGTTAGGATGGTATTCCAGACACCAGTTTATATCCTTCTCTCTAAAAGCTGACTTTAACCACCAAACTCATTCCTAAGGTTTAGGCAAGAGCTGCGATAAAAGATCCTTCAGGACCTCCTGGATGCAGCAGCAAAAGAGAGGCCACAGAGATCTATCTAAATCCATTCATACACATGTTTGCAGGCCTTACATTTATATAAACTGCAACATCCACTTCATCTTCATATAAAGCACAGTATATGTTAATGGTTATTGACTATAAACACAACAGTCCACGGGAGAGATCCATTAACAGATAAACAAATGCGTGGACGATGATTTAACCGTTTATAATCATGTTTGGTCTCTAAATAAATGTTTAGGCATCGTATGGAACAGATAATCACCATTTGCCAGAACCATTAGGTGGTTTCCATAAGAAGCATTCCCATACAATTCTCTTCCATTGCTCCTTTCTGTTCAACAGCATTTATCCATTCTGTGTTCACATCATTTATTGGGTTTATTGGTTCATTCAGTACTTTTCTTTTTGGTTATTAGTTAACTATCCTTTAGAAGTGCATGTTCATTACTACAATTAATAATCGTTGAAGTATTTACTCTTGCATATCTATTGTTAATACATTTCATTCATTTTATTACACTGTGTCTTCATTGTGTTGATGGTCAAAGACTCTACTAGTTGTCCAGACTCGCAAATCCTTCAGATAAATCCGCTGACCAACTCTAGTTTACAGTGATTCTGAATGACTGAACAGCTCTTTTGGGAGTGTTCTTATATTGTTAAGAGAGTATTCTTAGCTGGTGACCCGTATCAAAAGCGGGAAGTGGTCATCTGATACACTCATAACCACACCTTAAGTGATATGTGATCTAAAAATGCTACAGTATAAATGATGTAACGTGAACTAAACAGTGAACTGTAATCACACTGTAACTGTACAGTATAATGATACTAACTGTAGATTCTCCAGCTGTGATTGTGGGTTCATCAGTAGATCACTGAGGTTTCTCACTCCAGAGTCTCCTAGTTTATTCCAGCTCAGGTCCAGCTCTCTCAGGTGCGATGGGTTTGATTTCAGAGCTGAAGTCACAGCAGAACAACCTTCATCTGTCATATCACAGCAGCTTAACCTACATTAGGAGAAATGAGAAAAACAAACTTTAAAAAAAAAATACTCACAAAGTATGCAAAAAAAATCAACTCACCCTCAAAAACAGATCACAGAGACTCATCGTAACACCAAATACATTAAAATGTGACTAAATCATCAATAGACTTATAATACAGAAAATCAACCATAACTTGATTTCACCAAGTTGGAAAACAATGCAACTAAGTTCTGATTTATATTTTATATAAAGATTTACCAATACTTGAGAAAAGGATGACACACAAAGATGCACCACTTTCAATGAAAGGGGAGGTAATCCCTTCAACATTTATAGACAAAAACAAACAAAGAAAAGAGTCTTTGGGATTAAGAACACAGGAGCCTACACAATGTCAAGCATCTGTTTATGATTTCCTGGCATGATCATAAATTATGCTCCCATAGTCCAAATGGGACCAGATCAATATCACACCATGGCACAAGCTGATTAGCCTCTGCTGATCCCACAGCCAATGAGATTGCTTGCTCAACATTTAAATAGTCTGGTTCATTGGTAGCAGTAGGCTGAGTTCCACCTCCCTCTGCTAAACCTGCCTAAATCTGCTACAGGATTTATGAATGTATATTTGTGAAGTAGCAGCAGCATACACTGCATCCGGAAAGTATTCACAGCGCTTCATTTTTTCCACATTTTGTTATGTTATGGCCTTATTCCAAAATGGATTAAATTCACTATTTTACTCAAAATTCTACAAACAATACCCCATAAAGACAATGCGGAAGAAGTTTGTTTGAAATCTTTGAAATCTTTTGAAATATAAATTAACATATACATAAGTACATCCTTTGACATGCATATCAAAATTGAGCTGGCAGTCAGACTTGATGTCACAGAGACGAACTCTGTGATTCCCTCCTCTGGCCATCGGAGGGAACCATCTCCCGAAAACTAACTCACACTTACACTGACGCACAACATTCCCCACAAGCCTTTGCCTTGCACTGATTACATCCCCAGCTGACACTCATTACCAGACTCTTTAAATACCCACTCTCCATTCAGCTCTTAGCAAAGTCTTGTATTACCCTGGTGACCATTTCTGAGCATTATCTCCTTGCCTGACTACCTGTTACTGATCCTGCTGTTATCCGCTCTTGACCCATTGCTGCCGGCCTTTGACCCTTGCCTGTTACACCGTTCTGTGAGTGATATCTGCCTGCCCTGACCTCTTGCCAGTTTTCGACTTACCATACTGCCTGTCTGTTATCCCTGTCTGCTACCGTTTGACCCTGCCTGTACGACTTAGTGATGGGCAGACCGAGGCTTCGTGAAGCACTGAAGCAGTTGAAGCAAATGTGTCATATTGTTTCGAAGCTTCGAATCAATCTGACACCCGTCTCTACGGCGCCATCTAGTGGTCATTTCCATGTGTTGATCTGAAATACCTTGACAATGATCCATGTAAAAAAAATTTTTTTTAACATCTGTCTGACAACTACATGATCTTGGTTTTGTAACCTGTAGCCTCGTCATTGTAAAGAACTATATATATTTTGTTTGTTATACAAAATGAACATTAATAAAATAAATAAAGCCACAATGTGTCACATTTGTCGCAAAACATTTTTATTCAAAAATATGAATTGCTCTGCTGTTGAAGGACTCAGCTGACTTCTTTTTTTACATATAATTTCTCCAGCCTTTGAAAAAATCCTCTCACATGGGACACTTGTTGCTGGCATGCACAAATATTTTTGGATGATGTAAATACATGGATGATGTATTGTTGCAGAAGGCTAGCTGCCTATCACAATACACACATCTCACTTTGGTGCTTCCAAATGGAAATGCTCCCACACCACAGATGTACGGCATCTCTTGCGTGCAGCCTCCATTTTTATATATTCTATTAATATATCTATCTATATATCACCTATGAATCTATATCTATATAATTCTATATATCTAACTTATGCTGTGCTATCTATCTGTCACTATCTAACTTAGCCTATATGAATGTGTCACTATATCTATACTATATGTCACTGTCTATACCTATCAGTCAATAGCCTATATCTAATTTAAATCTAGCCTAAATATAACTAACCAAAGCGCACTATAAATCTCACTGCTATCACAAAATCACCGCTATCACAAAATCACTCTCCTCTCACAAAAACCCACGAGGTGAAGATGGATTTACTTCACTTTTAAACTGTGGTGAATTAGGTTTATACAGATGTGTGACTATGTGGCTTGTTCCCGCCCCCTTTAATCAACGCAGTTTCGGAAGGCGCCACCTGATGAAACACTTTGAAGCTTCATTTAGCCATAGTCACGTGACATGGGTGTTTCGAATCACAGTTCGGAGCAGTGTTTCGAAACATCTGCGCTTCAGGATCTCGGCAAAGCCCTGAAACGTCTGTTTCGCGTCTGCCATCCCTAGTACGACTACGTTCTTACTAATACAGCATGCAAATGGATCCCTGCCCAAAAATAGGTGTGCCAAGCTTGTAGCATCATACTCAAAAGACTTGAGGCTGTAATTGGTGCCAAAGGTGCTTCAACAAAGTATTGAGCTGAAAAAAGTAAAGTAAAGGCTATGTATACTTCAGTACATGTGATTTTTTTTTTTTTTTTTTTTTTTTTCTATTGTATTTTATACATTTACAAAGATTTCAAACATAACAACATTTTGGGTCTATACTATTTTGCACATTGTCTGTATATTTGTTTATTTTTATTATCTGTGTCTTGTCACTGTCATTCTGTGCACTGTGGAGCTTCTGTCACTACAACAAATTCCTAGTATGTGTAAACATACCTGGCAATAAAGCTCATTCTGATTCTTCTAATTATTATTTCACATTGGCATTATTGGGTATTGTTTGTAAAATTTTGAGGAAAATTAAGGAATTTAATACATTTTGGAATAAGGCTGTAACTTAACAAAATTTGAAAAAAGTGAATCGCTGTGGATACGTTCCGGATGCACTGTATTTTACATGCTCACAGCAGTGTGTCTGTGTATCTATTAGCAGTAGCAAGTACATACTTGCTCTACAGCATCAGAAATAATCAACAGCAGCTGCGTAGCAGATCTAGTCTGCCAAGACCAAATAGTCAAGTTTATTTATATAGCGCTTTTAATAATGTAAACTGTTTCAAAGCAGCTTCACAGTGTTAAACAGGAAAATAATGCAACAGAATTTTATTCAGCCGTCTAGCCATTCTGGAGAAAACTGTGATGTCATCAGTTCATTTCAATTATCATACAGTGACAGTGTGGGCTTTAGATCAGTAATTAGATCAGTAATTTAGTTTACATGGTTAATTTAGTTTAATAATTAGATTTATTTGGATATTTAGTTGAAAAATTGTGTCCCCAACTGAGCAAGCCAAGCCAGAGGCAACAGTGGCAAGGAAACCAAAACCCCATCAGGTGACCTAAAGTAGAAAAATAAACCTTGGGAGAAACCAGGCTCAGTCGGGGTGCCAGTTCTCCTCTGGCCAATTAACAAACAGCGTATGATTATTATTCTGGCAACTTTACAGGTCAGGTCATAATAGATTGGAATATTCGAAAGATCGGAGGCAACACGCCGGAAACGGGTTTATTGAGGATGACATATCGATTTCCTGTAGCTCAAACAGTGGCGTGGCACTAGCAACGCCAAGGTCAGGGGTTCGATTCCCAGGGAAAGCAAGAACTGACAAAATGTAAAATGTGTACCTTGAATGCAATGCAAAGTCGCTTTGGATAAAAGCGTCTGCCAAATGCATAAATGTACTGTAAATGTAATTTAACAATTATTAAATAGGAATATTTGAAATAATATAGTCATCACACTGGAAACGGGTTTATTGAGGATGATGTGTCGATGAAATAATTATTAAATAGGAAAAATCGAAAAGCGTCATCACGCCGAAGACGGGTTTACTGAGGATAACATATCGATTTGACAATTATTAAATAAGATTATTCTAACAATCGGAGTCATCACGCCGGAGACGGGTTTATTGAGGATGCCGTGTCTGTGAGGCAATTTCAGGAGGCCAATTGACACGGTCTCTGCAGACACTTCAGGGTCATGCGTTAGTCATGTCTGGGCGCAGGTCCACCATCTGATCTGGACACGGACTGGATCCGGCTGACTGCAGTAAACCTCGGGATAAACAGAGAGACTATCATTAGCGTAGATGCCATTCTTCTGATGATGTAACAAGTACATCAGGTGTTATGGGAAGTGTTCCCGGTTCCGGCTGACCTAGCTAATGCAGCCTAACAATCATTTAATTAAAAAAGTGTTTTATGTGTATGCCACAGTAAAGAGATGTGTTTTTAGTCTAGATTTAAACTGACAGAGTGTGTCCGCTTCCCGTACAATGCTAGGAAGACTATTCCAGAGTTTAGGTGATAAATAGGAAAAGGATCGACCACCTGCAGTTGATTTTGATATTCTAGGTATTATTAACTGGCCAGAATTTTGAGACCGCAGTAGACGTGATGGAGTATAATGTGTTAAGAGCTTGCTCAAGTACTGGGGAGCTAAACCATTTAGTGCTTTGTAAGTAATAAGCAATATTTTCATTGTTTATTGCATGACAATGAAAACTAACGCCATGCTTCCTAATGATATCTCCCAGTGGTAGCATGTACAGGGTGAAGAGTAGCGGTCCTAGCACTGAGCCTTGTGGTACTCCATACTGAACTTGTGATCGGTGTGACATCTCTTCATTTACTACTACAAACTGATAACGGTCAGATAAGTATGATTTAAACCATGCCAATGCCGTTCCACTAATGCCAACATCATTTTCGAGTCTATTCAGAAGAATGTTGTGCTCGATAGTATTGAATGCAGTGCTAAGATCGAGTAACACTAATAGAGAGATACAGCCACGATCGGGTGATAAGAGTAAATCATTTGTAACTCTAATGAGAGCAGTCTCAGTACTATGATACGGTCTAAATCCTGACTGGAAATCCTCACAGATGACATTTATTTCTAAAAAGGAGCATAATTTTCAAGACACTGCCTTTTCAAGTATTTTTGACAGAAAGGGTAGATTTGAGATTGGCCTGTAATTGACTAATTCTATAGGATCAAGTTGCGTTTTTTTAAGAAGTGGTTTAATAATAGCCAACTTAAAAGTTTTCGGTACATATCCTAATGTCAAAGATGAATTAATGATATTAAGAAGAGGATCTATGACCTCTGGTAGCATCTCTTTTAATAGCTTAGTCAGTATAAGGTCGAGCATACATGTTGTTGATTTTGATGATTTAACGAGTTTAGCCAATTCTTCTTCTCCCATAGCAGTGAATGAGTGGATTTTTTCCTCAGTGACACTACAATGCTCTGTCTGATGTGCTACTGTAGTAGACGGCTGCATGGTTAAAATGTTCTTCCTAATAGTGTCAATCTTATATGTAAAGAAGTTAATAAAGTCATTACTGCTGTGCTGTGTAAAAACAAAAGTTGAAGCTTTATTTTTGGTTAATTTAGCCACTGTATCGAATAAATACCTAGGGTTGTGTTTGTTTTCTTCCAAGAGAGTCGAGAAATAAGCAGATCTAGTTTTGTTTTCTTCCAGCTGCGCTCCATTTTTCTGGCTGCTGTTTTAAGGGCCAGAGTGTGCTCGTTGTACCACGGCGTCGGACTATTTTCTTTAATCTTCTTTAAGCGCAGAGGGGCAACTATGTCTAAAGTACTGGAAAAGAGAGAGTCAATAGTTTCTGTTGCAACATCGAGTTCCTCTAGGCTATCTGGGATGCTGAGGAGATGATACTGATGAGGAAGAGTATTTAAAAAGCAATCTTTAGTGGCGGCAGTGATTATCCTGCCATTTTTTAAATAAGGGGGTGGCTTTGCAACCTTAGCTAAATTAAGTATACATGATACTAGGTAATGATCTGAAACGTCATCGCTCTGCTGCAGAATTTCAATGGTATCAACATTTATTCCATGTGACAATATTAGGTCTAAAGTATGATCATGGCGATGAGTGGGTCCTGACACGTGTTGCCTAACTCCTGTAGAGTTTAGAATGTCTTTAAATGCTAATCCCAATGCATCTGTTTCATGGTCTACATGGATATTAAAATCACCAACAATTAGTAATTTATCTACGGCCAGAACTAACTCTGATAGAAAATTAGCAAATTCTTTGATAAAGTCTGTATTGTGCCCTGGTGGCCTGTATACAGTAGCAAGACTTCTGAGTAATACTGAAGATAAAAATACCAAAAAAATACATTGCCAAAATTACATTGCCAGATTTAAAAACATGCTAAAACCTATTCTGAGAGTTGTCATGATTGAAATATATTTAAAAGTAAAGAACATCTAAAAATGTCTTATATTGTACCACAACTTACCTCAGTATCTCCAATTTACACGTTATACTCTTCAATCCAGAGCCGAGTAGCTTCACTCCTGAATCTTGCAGATTATTATTGTTCATGTTCAGCTCTTTCAGATTGGTATCCGATCCAAGAACTGTAGCCAGAGCTGAACAGCTTTTGTCTGTTAATTTACAATCATTTAACCTACAAGACAAATACATTACACCACAGAATTAGGTGCAACATGTGTATATACTATTATAATAGTCTTAAATTACTACATTGTTTATTAATACATTGTTAGCTAACTGTGTATATGTACTATTCTGAAATCCATAACTTGGACAAAGTCTCTAATAATAAATCACTCTAAATTGTAATGCATGCATTTTCTGTAAAGCTGCTTTGAAACAATACGTATTGTGAAAAGTGCTATACAAATAAATGTGAATTGAATACTTAACATTATTTTATATATATTTACATAAATAGTAACAATTAACGCAGCATCCATTTTTTCTGTCATCCTTTGGCTAGTGTTACATTTTATGATCACGCTCTCATTCATGCAAAAGCTTTTAAACAATTCAAGCGCGACAAGGAAAAAAAGAGTCTGGGAAATGTCCTGACACACACACACACAACACACAGAAAGACGCACTCCAGTATCGAGTTCTCTTTCACGCTTGAACAAACAATAACACACAGAATTGTGCCAAAATGTCAGTTTTGTCAAGAATTCTCATAAGTGCTCAAATGATCTGAGATGCACATTAGATCTGCGTCATGTTCAACAGTGGCTAATGCTGTCTGTCATTAATGTTAATCAAAGAACAAAGGGAACAAAGCTAGAACAAAGCTGTAACAAAACTGTAGCTTTAATAATCATTAATCTAGGTTTAATTTATAATTCATGCAGCTAAGACTGTAAAGTGTTTGATATTCAATTTCTGTATTTTTCCTACCTGTTAGAAAGGAAGGCCACAGGTAAATATGACATTTATAATAATGGATTTATGTGAAGATTGTTTTAAGTTCAATTAAATTAAACAATATTTTTTACAACCTAATAAATGTTGAAATTGATAGCTTTCAATTATACTGTAATGTTGAATGTCAATCGTTAATGTTTAAAAAACTCATTTTCATAGAGACATCAGTGTTAGTATCAGTGATAAATATTAAAATATTAAAAACAGCAAAATATTAAAACTTCAAAAAAAGCTTTCAATTGCGATTAATCGTAGGGTGAGCTACAGTGAATCAAAAATAATATATAGGAAATGCTAGTTTTTGTCAGTGACATATTTGCTAGATAAAATGAAGCATGCTTGAATAATATTTTTGTTCAGATTTATAGCTCAGATGACAATGATACATTAGTCTTGAGGTAGAGATTCTGGGGGTTTAATGATTTCAGCATTGAAGTTATGGAAGAGCATTTGTGCTTTATAGCAGAAGCCGAAGAAAACTATATAGTGGAACTTAGTTAAAATAACTAAACCAATGTGTTATATGACAACAACACTGTTGTGCTTCATCCTCTGCTAACTCAACCCTATAAAACCTATTGTATCGTATGTGATATACTGTATAAATGTCTAAGACCTCTAAATGATCATCAATATGATCAACACTTTACTGAAAATGCTGAAAAACAGCTACAGGCCTTCTATCGTCTGATTGATAGTTTACATTATGTTTAAATATAGTTAAAACTACAGAACTAAAACTATTATGAAGTTTAGCGTTTAAAATTTTGTTTTATCTGGAGATATAGAATGACAACTGATAATATATGAACTTTAAATGGTCTGTTATAGCCTGGATGACGCCAAAACATGACAAAACATTAATTGACTTACAGAGCTCTTCTGGAGGTTTTGATGACTGCCAATAATCTAATGAGACACTCGTCTGATTTCTTGAATTTCTGAAGCTCAAACTCCTCCAGCTCTTCCTCTGATGTCAACAACACAAAGATCAAAGCAGACCACTGGGCAGGTGAAAGGTCAGATGAGAGACTTCCTTTGCTAAGGTGGGTCTGAATCTCCTTCACCAGAGTTTGGTCGTTCAGTTCATTCAGACAGTAGAACAGATTGATGGATCTCTCTGCAGGCAGATTATCTTCTAATTTCTGCTTGATGTACTGAACTATTTCCTTGTTGCTCTGGTCATTGCCGTCTTGCTGTGTTATCAGTCCTCGTAAGAGTCGTCGATTGGACTGGAGCGACAGACCGAGGAGGAAGCGAAGGAAAAGGTCCAGGTGTCCATTGTCACTCTCGAGCGCCTTGTCCACTGCAGTCTTGAGTAAATCAATCATGGTTTCATTTGTGTTTTCCTGTTCTGTAGACTCATGATCAAACACACTTGTTTTGTTGATGTCTAGAAACAGATGTGCATAAAGGGCTGCAATAAACTCCTGAACGCTCAAGTGAACAAAGCAGTACATGGTACCAAGAGTGATCCCTGTTTCCTCCTTAAAGATCTGGGTACACATACCTGAGTACACTGATGCCTTATAGACGTCAATACCACAGGCTTCCAGGTCGGTGTCATAGAAGATCAGGTTGCTTCTTTCCAGCTGATGAAATGCCAGTTTCCCCAGTGAAAGGATGGCGTCTTTATCCCAGGAAACATCTGGTGTGTATTCTCCATCATACTTTCGGCGGCTCTGCTGGATCTGAAAGCGGAGAAAGTGTGTGTACATTTGTGTCAGAGTCTTGGGAGTGTCTTCAGTGTTTGATTCCTGCTGTGTTTGAGAGATCTCATCAGCCTGAGTGTTTTTCACATCATTATTTCTCTTCTCCTCCAGAATGTTCTGGAGAACAGTGGCTGAAATCCAGCAGAAGACTGGGATGTGGCACATGATAAAGAGACTCTTTGATTTTTTAACATGATCTATGATTGTGTTGGCCTGATTCTCATCCGTGAATCTTTTTTTGAAGTACTCTTGCTTTTGTGCGTCATTGAATCCTCGTATCTCTGTCAGCCGGTCGATACAGTCAGGAGGAATCTTACTGGCCGCGGCTGGTCTGGTGGTGATCCAGATGAGAGCAGAAGGAAGCAGATTTCCCTTCATGAGGTTCGTCAGGAGAACATCCAGAGAGGCTGGTGACGATACATCACGCCACGTCTCATTACAGTCAAACTTCAGAGGAAGGCGACATTCGTCCAATCCATCAAGGATGAACAGGACTTTGAATTGATTCATTATTGTAGGGTTCAGTCCTTTTGTCTCTGGGAAAAATTTAGTTAAAAGATCCATCAAACTTAGTTTTTCTTTCTCCTTTAAGTTCATCTCTCTGAACGGAAGAGGAAAAATGAACCTGATATCCTGATTTTCTTTTCCTTCAGCCCAGTCCAGAACAAACTTTTGCACAGAGACTGATTTTCCGATGCCAGCGACTCCTTTTGTCAGAACAGTTCGGATCTCCTCGTCTTGTTCAGGTGCTTCAAACAAATGTGTGCATTCAACCTGTATCTCTTGAGATTCATGACGCCTGGAAGCAACTTCAATCTGTCTTACCTCATGTTCAGTATTGACCTGTTCACTGCCACCCTGAGTGATATAGAGATCTGTGTAGATGTTATTCAGAAGTGTGGAGTCGCCTTGCTTCACAATTCCTTCAAACACACATTGATACTTCTTCTTTAGGCCACACTTTAGCTGATGAATGAAGAACAGCTCATCTAAACACAGGAACAGAAAACAGATAGTTTTAGTCTTAATCTTCTCTCCTACATTTATAAGTGTCAATCTGACAGATGGTCATGAGTCTCAGACCTTCTAGAGCATCAGCAGCTTCATCTTGCTTCATCTCTCTCAGGTAATGTAGTGTGAGATCAAGAGCTGCTGCATTGATACTGCATCTATTCTCATTAAAGTCCTTCACAAAGGATTCTGTGTTCTCTTTTTTTAATATTTTCTTAAACTTCTTCAGTTCTTTCTTCAGAAATTTGATTATTTTACTCTCAATGTCCTACAAATAAAGCAATAAAAAATAAGAGACAGAACACAATTTAACCAGATCCACATCCAAATTTAGTCAAAATGCAGTCAGTATTTACTCAGTAATAAAAAAGATTTGCCATAGTAACCAGTTATAAACCAAACATGTCAATTGGCTGCCATTTAACACACAAAAGTAAAAAAATAACAGGTTTTCTGAAATGTTGATTATTATTTTATTGGTTCTTAAAATTAAGAAATGTTGTTCAGTTTGTTATAATTATAAACAATTATAAAGTTTTCCTACCTGGAAGATCCCGCGGAGATTGTGTTTGAAACTCTTGTGTTTCCTGTGAGTCTGAACGTCTGAGTCTAAAGTCTCACATTGAAGCCTGTTAGCCAATAAAAAAAAATACTGCATTTATTGTTCAAGCAAAATATTAGAGAAATATTTGCAAACATTTTTAACGAGGAGAAAATGGAAACATTAGCTATTTAAGTTTATGCTTTGAATTCTGCATTGACGATGGGTATTTTGTTCAGCAGTTATATCAGTGCACCAAATTAAATGGGTATTACAAAAAATAGAATTATAAATCAAATCAAATCATTTAAATATTTTTGCTGTTTGTAAATTGGAATGATATTTGATCGATAAAGGTTCATGATAAATATTTGCTGAAATATTTTCTAACAGTGTGTAACCAACGATAAGAAACACATTAAATACCTTTTGTTGGTTGATGGTTTTCTCTCACTGAAGTTTGGTCCTCGACCTTTTGACCAGTCACTCTTCACAGACTCAGAGCTGTACACATGTGAGCCTGATCTTACACTAATAACACAGAGCAGAAAGATAAAACATGTCACTACAGGAGATACTTCAGGTTTCATGTTTAATTAAGCCCAGTTTAACACAAATTAATTCCTGATCCGAGACCTGAATAACTGATCAAAACGGCCTGAATCCACTTGAATTAGTTTGGGCTGCTCTCACTGAATCATCTGAAGTGGTTTCTCATGCAGTGAAATAAACAGACAGTATTGAGACACCAACCAGCACTGTTTTTTAGTAGTTTTCAATCGTTGGGTGTAGTACGGAAGAGTCAAAATCAGAGCTTCTAATCAATAGATGGGTTTAATCAACCAACCAACCAAACAAACAAGCATAACAACATCAAGATCGGACAAGGAGTGCAGGGAGGTGAGTTCAATAGACCTTTTTCACAAAAAACGGAAATACGCAATCGTTGCGGAACCGGAGTTCCTGTCAAGCGTCAACACATCAGAAAAGCATACCCGGTCAAGAGAAAATGGATCAGCGAGTCTACACAACTTTGCTAACGGATTTGCCAAATAATTACATTTGGCTACAGTTCAAAACAGTTTAAACATCACGCAGTGTGCACACTTCTATTTTTTAACATACAACATAATACTTTTAATAAAATTATAGATAGGTTTTATTTTAAAAGACAATCTATAATAATATATGTTTACAATAAAATCACGTTATGTTTTAAGACAAAATAAATTCACAATATGTATGGAGGCATTTTGTAAAAGTGAATTTTATATATATTAAATCAAATATCATACATTTTGAAACTAAAAATATATATACACGACTCACGAGGCAACATCCATTTAAGCATGCGTGTTTATTTTCGTAGTTCCGTCAGTGAAACAATACTACATCCTGAGAAACATTTAAATAGATTTCAGTAAATAATGGTAATATATAGAAGTTAAATATTAGTTTTAAAAAAATATTCGTTTTCATTTCCCCACAGAGGTGCGTCATAAGCTGCTTTGGGTTTAAAGGGTTGTAGGACATGAGCAGAGAAGTTTGGTCCTTCATCCCGCCGGTTAGCCTGAATCCATTTCCGTCAAACTCCACCATCAACAGGGAAGGAATGAAACGACAGATACGGCTGCTTTTGGGAATAACAAGAACAGCCCGGTAAGCCACAATCACACTTGCTCGTTGCTTGCGCCATTTGTTTACATGTAGCCCTGCCCGGGGAGGAAGAAGATTATCCCGACGATCGCGTATTTCCGGTCGCAAATACGGAAGTTGTGAGAAAGGTCTATAAGAAGGGAGTGCAAATGATGAGGTGCTGGGAATCCAGGGAGAGTGGGGAAGATGATGAGGGAGTGCGTTCAGGTGTGAGGCAGGGAGGATCCTGGGAAATGGAGTCCGGGACAGGTGTGGAATGTAACATCAGCACTGTTTTTCAGTAGTTTTCCTGAACATGCACTAAATGGATGTCTGACTTTGTTGCTTTTTGCAGTTTCCAGACTTAAAAACGTTTAAAACGTATAGAGATAGAGTAGGCCAAAATCAGAATTGTGAATGGGCTGAATAAATCTCTCTCTACGAGCCTGACGTGAGATGCCGCGCTGATGACATGCGCATGAATCACTGTCTCACACACAGAGAAATATTGTAAGTTACTGCACAATACATTTTTAACAAGCAGAATAATACAGCATCATGATACACAGTCTCATGTTTAGCTATGTCTTTTAACTATAGTATTCTGAAGGACAAAATCATGAGCTTTAACTATTGTCTTTACATCATGGAGTCAGCGGTCACTTTACTGTGCCCGAGGTCCTGTGCGGTCAGACACTTGGCACTGCGATGACATCAACATGCATTTATCAAAAACCAGAGATATCACAGAGTAATGTAATATCCATATCGCCGAACCCTAACGGGTATTACAAAAACTATAATTATAATTTCAAATAAAATAATTTCAATATTTTTGCTGATTGTCAATTGGAACGATATTTGAATGATAAAGTTTCATGATAAATATTTGCTGAAATATTTTCTAACAGTGTGACCAACAATAAGAAACACATGAAATACCTTTTGTTAGTTGATGGTTTTCTCTCACTGAAGTTTGGTCCTTCCTCTTTTGAGCGGTCACTCTTCACAGACCCAGAGCTGGACACATGTGAGCCTGATCTTACACTAATGACACACAGAGCAGAAAGATAAAACACGTCACTACAGGAGATACTTCAGGTTTCATGTTTAATTAAGCCCAGTTTAACACAAATTAATTCCTGATCTGAGACCTGAATAACTGATCAAATTAAAACAAATTAAATCTGTGGAGTAAACAAACACTGTTGACCGCAGTAACCAGATGACTAACGCACAGACTAATGTCTGTAAAATACTAAAACTGAAATCTCATCTAGTATCTATATCTATATATAACTGAACGGTGTGCAGTAAATGAGAGGCTGAGAAATAGAAGAAAACCTTTTACATTTCACAGTCTCAAAACATCTCCAGTCATGGTAGAAGCTCTGTACATTAGTTAGATATTAACTGTGATATTGTCTATAAAGCCCTGTTTGACATGTATATTTGACTTGTTCTGATTAAAGTTTCCACATTATTCACATTTACTATCCACTAATGTGCACCTTTAAACCGTAATGCAATACACTTTAATCTGGGTTTGTACATGACTTTACATATATTGTGCATTAAACATATTTAACTGTGCTAAATGTTCCTGTAAACTAAATATGAAACCAGTTTCAAGCCATTTTAACCTGCGACAATCTAAAACATTTATAGGAAGTTCTCAATTGTTTTGCACAGCATTTGACACGGCAATGGTGAGAGAAACACTGGTTGTTGGTCAGGCTTTGCTCTTTACAGGACAAACCTGAAGCTCCAGTAGTGTTTAAAATGATTGAGTGAAAACAGTGGCAGTCTTACCTCTGTTCCTCTGAGAGACTCATCTTAGAGAGAGCGTCCTTTCCTCGCTCCTCTGACATTACTGCAGAGAAACTGCCACTGGAAACAGCTCAGCGCTGGGATCTTTGTGTCGCTGAAGACCATCAGATGCTCAGCATGACCTGGACATGACAATGAGTCAGTGAGATTAATATCATGAGCGTTCAGAGGGAGAAATGAGGAGGAAAATTAACAACTAATGACCAATGTTCAGCTAAACAATAAGACAAATAAAATGTACTACAACTATGTTAAATATTAATATATTTATTTTACCAATTTTACTTTGGTTTTAGTGAGAAACAGCAACAGTGGATGATCTTTTTAACATTTTAAACACTAGATCACAAACTCTAGTTCATAATTATGGTTAAAATATGAGGATGTTTATGTTGCTTTGCTGTGGTGTCCACTGTAATGGACATGTAAAAAAAAAAGTTTTTTACATTACTTTCTACACTTTATCTGATGAATTAACATTTCTGTCCATCAATGAGCCAAACAGTTGCTCACCTGTCTAATAAAACACATCATATATTAAAGCGGCTTTGGTGTTTCCATGATTTCTACCGCAGTAAAACCGGATATCGAGGGTAAGGCGGATACGACGCATTGACACGGGCCGTTACGCTGGTCAAAATAGAGGATTTCTCTGGATTTAAACATTGTTGGAAACATTTGGGATAAAGTAAGTACACAAGGCAACAAAATAAAACATTGCCCAAGTGGTTTTGGGATATTTTAATCCAAAAATCTTACATATTGTGCCTTTAACTGAAATGAATGCTTGTCATTCAATGACGACTGCATGAAAAGTAAAGGCTAGTATTAAAAACATTATAAACTGCTATGAAAATGTAAACATTTGTAGTGTAGACAAAAGTCAGCGCAACGCTGAAACTATATATTACCATTATGAAGTAATCAGGGCCGTAGGGGTTTTATCATCAATGAGGGCCCATATTTTAGTTTGATGATAAGGGGTTGATGAGTTGAGGGGTTCAGGGGTTTCCGGAGTACATTTTATTTCTGATCTACATATGTGCATTTCAAGACATTTGAAGGCCATAAAAATTCATCAATAATAGCTTTAAAAGCATGTGAGATTACCTGCTCTCTCCTCATCTCCATCACTCTTTCTTTTTCTCTCAGTCTCTTCTCTTGCTCTGTCTCTTCCCTCCTAAAGCTGAGCTTTGACTGATAGTATTTTCATTTTCCTCTGTCAGTGAAGAAAGTGAACATTTGTATTGAAGCTTATGGGTAGCAATATTCATTTTGAAATGTAATATGGAAAATGTTAATGGAGTGTGTAAAATGGCAATGTATTTCTGTATTTAAATTTACATTTCCAATACGTGCAAAATTTGGTGCAAAATTCAAATGAAAATTACATTATATAATTAACATTTGCCATTTCATACATTCGTTTTAATATTTCAATAAATATGATATAGCTTACATACCTATGATGGGTCAACTGATATCTATATATTTATGAATCAGTTTCTCAGACAAGTTAATTTACTGAAGGCTATGAGGAAAGCTAGGAAACTCAGTTTATTATATTAATTCACAATATGTGCTCATTCATTATTAATCTTATGCCTTATATGATGAAAATGTCTTCGTTAATGCTTCTTTCACCTCACATTGACAGATACTAATTATTACATGAATCACGTAAATTATAGGCCTACTGTATTTTCAATTCAAAAGGGGACAAAACTCAACAAAAGTTTATTAGTTTGCATCACTGATTATTTTTGATGGTTTTTTAACATTTATAATATAAAACAGATGTCAAATATGAAATGTTTAGTTTATCTCCTTACATCTTATCTCGCGCTTTATGACCGTTAACTGGAATCGCTCAGCATCTGTGAACATAAAGCCCGCCTACTTTGATTTGATTGGTCATCTCAAACATTTTGACATTGACGAGCGGTGACAGACCAATGACAGCTCAGATGAGAAGATCTTGTGCTGGGCAATATCAATGTGGCACTAAAATAGTTAACAATTAGACAATTATTTCACAACCTTTACACACCTCAGAAAAATACAGAGAACCAGGCCTCGGTGCTACGGCCATAGAAGTAAACCACTAAACGGATTGTCCAAAGAAAACTTTCAATCCCGCATTAATCACAAAACGATCCTAAAACTGCAAATAAACCTTTTTAGAAAAAGCATTATTCATTTCTACAATATGGTTTGTTTTAGTAATTCCTGGCCACTTCTTGATCATTTTTTATACTTTTGCAACAATGTAGCCTATAAGTCATGACTTGTGTCATAACCTAATCATCATCACACTAACTCATATGAAATCTGAATATTCCCCCAAAAAAGTGTAATGGTGTAAGTATTAAAGCTTACTTGCAGTAGTTCAGACGGTCTTGCCTTATTCAGGGACGTTTCTCAATACCAAGTACACGAACTTCGGACTCCTGAGAATGAACTCCCGAGGGCGGGAGGAGCTCAGCCGGTGATTCTCTGTATGTGTATTTTAGTCTACAATAAAATAAATATCTTATAAAACACCACTCTACCTCTTTGCATTTTCATTTAAACATATTAATAGCCACACAAATGTGGATCAGGCAATGTGTAGATATATTCATTATATGAATATATCTACCTCTTTTCATTTACATTTTTAAAATATTAAACATGAATATGTGGTTCAGGCAATAAATGTGCATTTAAATGATTATCTTCACTGTAATAAAATTCACATAAAACACAACCCAGTCTATTTTTATTAAATGTCAGTTTTAATGATCAATAGCCATTATAAAAGCATAAGTAAAAGGTATAAGAAGCTATACAATAAGAAATAACATTTCACAAGTCCACAAGTACAGACAAGAACACATATTGAGAAACGTCCCAGAAGTCTGTCAAACACTTTCGCTTTGAAATTGAGACTCACCTGTGCGATCCTTTAGGACTGTTGTTTGTCACGAGATGCGATTCAATCTTTAGTACAATAGTCCAGTCTGTGCTAAAAGAGATTCTGCCTCATCATCTGAAGACTTTAATGTTTAACAGCGAGAGCAGGAAGATCTGAAACATTATATAAACGAGGTTACACCTGTGCTGTTGTTGTTCTAGGTTTAGGGGAGAATGGGGTAAAATTTGTATTTTTTTAATTATGTGTTCCTCAAGATAAGAGAAAATAAGGCAGAAGTAATGAAAGTATCTAAAGTAATTTCAGGATGTTTGCTATCATTTTAAATGATCAGAATACATATATGACAATGGGTTCAAAAAATATGGTTTCTTATTAAAAAAAAAAAGTGTGGCTCAATTTACCCCAGGTTAGGGGTAAGTTGATCCGAGTCAGTGGGTTAGTTGCACCATCTGGGTGTAAACGGACCATCTAATTGAATCTTAATCAACTCAAATTATTATTTTTTTTTAAGGAGAAAATGATGAACCAAACCAGTTGTGTATCATTACATTGAAATTATACCAGTTTATACTTCAGAGATTTAACTTGACTACAGTGCCTTTGGTTGGGTAAGTTAAAACACTGGCTCAATTTACCCCACATCATTTGGCTCACTTTGCCCCATAGCTGCCATTTTGGATAAAACTAGCCATCTTACCAATTCAGGCTAATATTTATCTAAATGATTTGCAGGGTTTTATACATTGCTAAATCCCCAATATGGGTCATAAATACTTCAGACCTGGACACATTTGCTTTGATGCAACAGTCGTTACATCTGTTATGATAAAAGTTCAGTTTCTAAAGTAAATGTGTGCCTTCCACTCCTCCTGTGTGCTTCTCGTGTTCACAGTCTGGCAGAAATGATGGGTGGGTCCAAAATATATGGTCATATGAAAATAAAAGTGTACAGTTGCCAAGATAAAAGGGGTGGGTCCACTTACCCACTGGCTCATCTTACCCCACTCTCCCTACTGGTGTTTGGCGAACCAGCTTTGGTGCATCACCGCCACCTACTGGACAGAGTTTGCAGTGCATTTCATCATTATTTTAATCATTCACACATCGATTTATGATTCATACGCCATGTCTAAAGTATTTCCCAGAAGACAAAATAAGAACAATTTACCCCAATTATTCTGTGCAAATGTTTCCACTGCCTGATTTTTCCCCTTCATGAGCTTCAGTGAATGTGTTCACCTTCTGTAATAGTTGTGAATGAGTTCCTCATTTTGTCTTCAGTGTGTAAAGACGGATCTCAACATCTCACAGTCTCTGCTGGAAAGAGTTCAAATGTGCAGAAGATGCTGGAAAACCCAAGACTGTGCAGGACCTGCAGGATTTTTCTGAAGAACTGTGGACAGAACAAACTCAGGACAAACATGGACTTCATAAAAACAGCCGTGGATCCTCCAGGTAAAGACACACAGCACTGAGAATCTATTAAGAGCTTGTAAAGTAACGGCTTCATTTGTGTAAATGCAGATATTATCATATCTTGTGGACTTTATGTAAACATCTGTTATAAAGAAACATTTCTGTTGCAGTGCTGAATAAAAACATGTCATTTATTATCTCTGTTTTTAATTATTGATATTCTGCAAGGTGTGTGTAACTTATGACTTCCACTAGTAAGAAACTATACAACAAAGAGTATGATCAAATATTTTAGAGATGAGCATAACTGAGCAAAACTATTACATATTTTACTAGAATAGTCACATGTTTTTTTTAAGTTTGTAATTTATTTATTTTCATGATTTTTCATGGCCTGGAAATCACAATTTTTTTCTAAAAATATTTCCAGTTTTCCATGAGTGTGTGTCCCTGTATCATTGGTGTTCGCACCTTTAAATAGAGCCTGATAGTCAGTGGCCGTCCAGAGAAGAGATCAGATATGAGCTGAGCAGAAGTGTGGAAAACTGATCAGAAAACAGATGTGGACGAGGACATGAATGATTTATACACGGTTTAATCCTGTAATTACAGTAATTCCAGCATGGCATGAACACACCTGAAGTATAATAAAAATATAACCACACAATGTTTCTAGTAATTTACTTATGTAACTAATTTATTGTTAATATATATTTTAAATATTGTGTGCTATCACATAAAATGAGTTTCCTGGGGATGATGGAGGGACACAAGGACAACTATTATGAAATATATCAGTAAAAGCTCTTTTTATGTAGTCGTGATGTTATATTGTGTCATGTTTATCAAAATAAGATAAAAACGTAGACGCCACTTCATTGATATTTAAAGAGTATAGGCTTATGTTGAACTTTACTCTTGTATAATCAGACGCTGTATTAAGCTGTACATAAAGTATTGGATGAACATGTCTCTGAAACATCTGTGTATTTGACAAACATTGCATTTATTTCACTTCAGCTGTGATAAAGTGAGCAAACACAGCACGAGCGTCACTACGGGAAGCAGAAAGTGTCAGGAAGATGTTTGAGGCTGGGCTGCTGTTTTCTTCAGGGTCGAGTGTTTAGGGGCCGTTTGGGACGGGTCTCTGTGTGCATCGGCCCCTGTTGAGCTCCTCAAATCAGTCATAATAAATAAATGTCATCTCTGGTGTTTTTTGTATCAGTATTTATTTATACTGATAGTGGAAGAAGACTCTAGGCGTGTTGCTGCAAGAGTAACAGATGGAGAGAAGAGGATCTCCACTGGATGTCTTTATAGCCTTCGAGGTTGGCTAGAAATGTTGTGTGTCCTGGACCAATTTCTGTGTTGTGACTTAACAAAGACCCACACATGAAACTGTAGCTCTGCATAATCTGGAGTCGATATGCCATTGTTTTGCAGATGTTTGGGAAGTCGCAGTTACACGTTCAGTCAAAGCTTGTAATGCGGTAGTTAAGCTGATCTAGTGACATGTGCTTTTCCTCAATTCATGATTTTAACACAAGCTTGTCTTCATTTGCCCCTTCCAGAATGTCCTGAGAGGATAAAGTGATCAAACGGGTTAACTCACTGTCGGCCGCTTGGTCGTCACTTTAAAAAATAAAAACTTTAATTTAACAAACAAAAAAATGCAACAAACAACAAACAACAAACTTCAAACATTTTTCTAAATTAACTTAATAAAGAAACTATACGAAATAAATCTACTTTGTTATTAAAAAAAAAACTTAACTATTTTAATGGCTGCAACAAATGTGTAATGGTAAAAAAAAAAAAAACGGGCTCCAGTCGGACTCAGGCCGAGAATTTTGGAAAGCTGTCAGACACGGGCCGGGCCTCTAGATTTGAGCTCTAATGTGAGTGGTGCTTGCAGTGGCAAAACTCGCCACTCTGTTGCAAGGGTGTGTTGAGGTGGTTGCTAAGGTGTTCTGGGTGGTTGTTAGGGTGTTTTGGATGGTTGCTAGGGCGTTGCTAGGCGGTTGCTAGGGTATTCTGGGTGGTTGCTAGGGCATTAGTAAGCAGTTGCTAAGGTATTATGGGTGGTTGCTAAGGTATTGTGGGTGGTTGCTAGGGTATTCTGGGTGGTTGCTAGGTGGTTGCTAAGGTATTCTAGGTGGTTGCTAGGGCATTGCTAGGTGGTTGCTCAGGTGTTCTAGGTGGTTGCTAGGCGGTTGCTAAGGAATTCTGGGTGGTTGCTAGGGCGTTGCTAGGAAGTTGCTAGAGTATTCTGGAGGGTTGCTAGGGCGTTGCTAGGCAGTTGCTAGTGTATTCAGTGTAGTTGCTATTCGGTTGCTAAGGTGTTCTGTGTGGTTGTTAGGGTGTTCTGGATGGTTGCTAAGGTGTTGCTAGGCGGTTGCTAGGGCATTGCTAGGTGGTTGCTAAGGTATTCTGGGTTGTTGCTAGGGCATTCTGGGTGGTTGTTAGGCGATTTCTAAGGTATTCTAGGTGGTTGCTAGGGCGTTGCTAGGGGGTTTTAAGGTGTTCTAGGTGATTGCTAGGGTGTTGCTAAGGAATTCTGGGTGGTTGCTAGGGCGTTGCTAGGGTATTCTGTGTAGTTGCTAGGTGGTTGCTAAGGTATTCTGGGTGGTTGCTAGGGCGTTGCTAGGCAGTTGCTAGGGTGTTCTGGGTGGTTGCTATGGTGTTGCTAGTCAGTTGGTAGTTGTCACAGATGGTTACTATGGAGCTTTAATATTGTTTTTATCATGTCCTCAGCCTGATTTAGCACTTAGCTAATCACTATTAGCATGTGTAGCATGTTGGAAGTGCTGTTTGCTAGCATGACTCGAAAGACCCAACCGCTATTTTTCTATGATGTTCTGATGCAGAGATGTAGGTCTTGCTAAACGGTTACTAGGGTACTCTGTTTGGTTGCTATGGAGTGGCTTGGCAGCATCCAATTATGAAACTCCAAAGGCTCAGATGTGAAGATATATCCCTAAGTCTGATTGTATTCGTCTGAGAGAAGAAAGTCATATACACTAGGATGGCTTGAGGAAGAGTAAATCATGGGGTAATTTTCATTTTGGGTGAACTATCCCTATAAAGAAACTAACTTTGATATATTAAAACAGTGTGTTGAATGCAGAGACACATGGCACATGCTATATATACGTTTGTTCACTAATGGTGGAAGCTATACATTACATTAATAAACATTAGACATTTTCATTAATATTAAATTATGAAGCTTTGCACTAAAAGTTTTGGCAAATTATTTTACATGTATTGCATCCATGCATTCAACTAAATGATATGGAGATGGATATGCGGATATGTTACGGTACAGAAGGGTCGGAGACAAGAAGTGCAGGTTAGTGAAGTTTATTGAACAATCCAGTAGTGCAAACGGAAGTGCAGGTGAGAGGAGCAGAAGTTCTTGGGAGTTCGTGATGAGATCCTGAATGACACAGTCTTTATACTTGCAGATGGTGATCGTTGAAGACAGTCTGGAGCGGTGGAGACACTGAAGACACACACACACGACGATGGAACACGATGGAGACTTGGAGGTAACAAGGGATGAAGGTAAGTATCGTAGAGTAAGTGCAATGTAACTACGTCACCTTAAAGTGTAACCAGATTATTATTAAGGCAAGACACTGCAGGTGAATAGGGTTTACTATGTATTTTCCTCCGTTTAATAATCACAGTACATTAAAATGGTTGTTTTGTATTACAAGAATATTCTGAAATGTAATGTTTAAATTTGCAAATGAGGCATTATCTGAATAAATACGCACTAGTTTGCATACATTTCCAGAACAGAAATCTGAAACATTGGAAAATCACTATATATTTTTTTTGCAATAAAATGTTATAAATCAGGCAAATGTTAAATGAACAAAGCGGGACTCATAACCCTTATCTGCCTGGGGGTAACTTGTTCATCATCATATTGCTGATGCTAAACTACACTCATGGTAAACTGAGCTCAGTTTCAGGTGCTGACATGCTCCTCGGCTGAGGCCATCTCTTCTTTACCCTCTCACACTGGGAATGATCGTCTGGATCTGGTTCTAATGGATCATGACCCTGAGCTTTACCTTCAAGACCTGCTGGCCTTATAGAGAGGGAATCTGCTCTCTACCTCCTGTGTTGTGTTGATCAACAGAGCTCTGACGCCTGGAGCTCGAGACCTTCTGGAGTATGTGACGGCCAGACCGCAGAGCTTCAGTGTGGGCAGACACCTCGATGGACTGATGGAGATACTCGTCCATACGGCTGTCTGACCTCAGGCGTCTGAGAGCTGCAGGAATGAGTCCTGAAACCCAGAACTGAGAGAGCATTTGACCACTTCTGGCTCCATCGTCCTGAAGTCAATGGGTTTTGGTTAAGTCCCTGAAATATGGTGTGGTTAAAATGCTTGTTTATTTATTTAATTGTGTCTTCTGATATGATCTTGCAGATGTCTTCCAAGTCGGGTCTCAGGACTAAAAAGTAGTGATGTTAATTCTGTTCAACTAATGTTTATTGCCCTATTGTTGTACTTTACAGTGTATTTACCTATTTGTCTATTCAATATATAAATACAATTAATAAATAAAAATCAACTCACTACCATTTTGTCAAGAAAGTATAACTACAATTAATAACAAGTGGAGACTGAAATTTTACTTATAGGGATAAATGGGAATATTTGAAATATAACCCAGATAGCAAGAAATTACTGAAACATGTTGAGTCAATGTTGAGGTGTACGCGCTAATGGCATTGAATTATCATTGAATACTGAAACAATGGTGAGATTTCAACAAAAAAGTCAATGAAAATGTCATTGAATCAACATTGAAATTAACAAAAAGAATAATATTGTTTGATCAATGTTACAAATGGATAAACAGCTTGAATATTTGATTTCTACATGGGTGGGAATGAAATGCCCCTTTCCACTGATTGGTCAACCAAACCCCAAACCTTGTCATCATCAGGGAGAGCCTCGGGCGTGACCAATCCTGGAAGCACCAATTACACCACATCAGTTGACAGACCAATCACAACAGTGTCTCCTCATAAATATTGCTGTAAGCGGCCCCACTTCACTCCTTATTCTCCAGAGGGAATATTCACTGTCAAAGTGAGTATATTTTTTCTTCTGCTGTCTTTAGTGGGAACTAACGCGTTGAGTCGAGTTCTATGATTTCCCCAAAACTCTCATCTTCTATGCATTGTGTGTTGGGGGTTAGACACACGCAGGCCGTTCTCACTGAACCCGAGTGCTGCCCGCACTGCTCTCTTTTCCTGTTAAGGGTATTAGAGCGTAGAATGTGAGTCGTGGGGAAGATCCAAGCTTTTCTGCACCATTCGCGGAGAAACACGGGCCTGCTCAGCAAACCCAGTAAAGCTGGAGAGTTAATGGATGAAATCTCTCCCCAACTTCCCCTTCTCTTTGAATCAGACCCTTTGGCGGGGGATAAAGAGGAGGAGGAAGCGGATGAGATGATTGCTCATCTCTTGGAGATGCAGATGCAATTCTCCCTCCTAATCTCTCCTCCAGACCCAGCAGTGAGACAGGTGAGTCTGTCTGGTTGGGAGAGTTGAGAGAATCTGGACGTGAGACGGTGAGTTTATGTACACACTCAGACGTGAGGTCAGGTGCTGGGGTACTGCCGAAAGACATCAGAGGCAGACGGTGGGTGATAACTCCACTCCATTAAGGGTTTAGAGACTCTTCCAGACCTAGCAGTGCAACAGGTGAGTCTCCTCATACAGGGAGACTTGGACCGTATTAAAATGTGTAGGAGAGCAGCTGCTAACTCTCTATGGACTGGCCATCACAACAGGAGGAACCAAACTATCACACTCTATCACTGCAAGCCTAAAATAAAGCATAAGGCATGAAAAAGGAGAAGGCCATGACTTGAGTGAGGAGTTAAAAACCTTAATGATCCTAGACACATTAATAAATAAAATCAGTGTCTCTGCTAAAGACAACAAATATCACGCAGTGGCTATGCCAATAATTTCAGGAGGGGAGTTTGGATTTAATAAAGTCAAAATATGGGCATCCATTATAGCAGAACAAAGACAATATACTGTATATCTGAGCATTAACAGACACAGAGCTAACTTAATATTCAATACAACAGAAAACAAATATATTCTGTGCATAAAATATAAGAGATCATGTAAAAATATCGCATTCAAAAATCACATTGTAGACTTTTTATCATATGATACATTTATGTGCTATACTTGACAATCACATTTATGATTAGAAACATTTGAATCATTATGGATGAGTTCAATCAAAGATTATTATATTTGTAGGCCTGATACTGAAGAGCCTGAAGATTTCTGCTGACAGACTCATCTGAGCTCTTCCTCTGTTCCTCCTTTACATAAAACAAAACCATCATTTGGCTGAACACTAAACCAACATTAATCCTCAATATCACATGTTTCTGATATGCATGCTAATGTAGCATGTGGCTGATTTGTAATGACTACGCCACCCCGAAAACGGGGAAATTATCAAAAAGAACACGCAAATAAGCTCCACTTGGAAAGGGCAAGAGGCGTGAGTTTCCGTTTAAACAGATATCTTTATTAGAGTTAAAAAGAGTTTACAAAATTTAAAATCCCAAACACAGCATTTAATTGTTGTAGTCAAATGAAAAAGAAAACAAAATTAATCAATGCAAAGGGGGAGGCTGAGGCTTCCTTTATGAGAAGCGGGCTAGTATGGTACACCCAGTGCAAAAAAAGAAATCTCACCAATCAAAATCACATCCACAAAGAATCACTGCAAATAATGACCAGAAATAGTGACACAGCAATAAATGACAACCCGTATTAAAGTGAAGCCTGTGTAACCCAACACCAGCCCGCTCCCAAGGAACACTCAGCTCCTGCAAAACACACAAAGAAAAGAATTACATTAGAAGACAAACAAACCAGAATCAAAAAATCATACTGTCACAGCAGCAAAGATCAAACTCAGAACTGATCACGGCTCAAGATTGCAATATCACCGAGATCATCGATACCGCATAGCGGTAATCACTCCAATTAATAGTGACTGTTAACAAAACAGTCAAAATCACAAAAGGAACTGAGAGTTGGTGACAGTAATACAAAATAACTCAATACAAATAACAAAAACAAATTAAACCAACCAAAATAACGACCACAACAAAAGGAAACAAATATCCAGCCCACTTAGCCACTGGACTAGAAGTGTCTGATGACCCAAAGCAGCAGCGCGGCCCAGAGCACGGATTGGAGAGAGAGAGAGAGAGAGAGAGAGAGGAGGGGAGAGAAGGCGCAATGCCTTAACGAGGACCCTAAACGTAAACATTTATTACACTTTCAACTTAAAACATACACGATTTACAAGGGAGAAACAAACTACTCACCTTATTAGACGATGGGACACTCACAACCACACACACACACACACACACACACACACACACACACACACACACACACACACACACACACACACACACACCTTGTACATACCCTCACAACACCGAATGTACCACATTAAAACGTACCTGAGGGTAAGCAGTACACCACGCACACACAAAGCTCTGGCGGACCAACGTCACACTAAAGTAAAGATCGCATGATATTACTCATAGCATTCAACTGTAACAACAAAGCTACATTGCTACCAACACATACCTGCGATCCACAACAGTGCGAGGAAAAAGGGCCGGGCTTTCGACCAAGACGCACTCCAGGGGGCATGAACAACAAACTTATACAAAAGCGGAGAGGCACCCAATTGGCCACGTACTTAATGATGGTGACGTTTCAAACACGTCACAAGCATCACTACACTAACACACACGCTGCTTTAGTTAACTAGTCTGAGTCTCTTCCAGCTGTATGAAACACATTTACACATTAATCACACATTTATTTCTCCTCATAGACACAGTAGTGAGGCTCTTCTGTGATCACCTGATGCTTTCTGATCCTCTCATGGCCATTTCAGAGATTTAAACCATGATCTAATCGATCTATCAGGGACGTTTGGTGATTGAGCTTCATCTTCATCTTCATCTAGTCTGTAAGGAGGAACCAGAAGAGAAAACAATCAGTGTTCAGTGGAACAAAGTGCAAATTAGTTATATTTCAGTGACTGTTTTTGAGTAAAAAGAAGTGACATTAAATTCCTGTAATCAGATTAATTACTGACTTTACATTATCCTGCAGAGATATTCCTCAAACAATATTTGTGCATTAAATACTCTAGATTTAAAACATGAATGGCGTTCATATGTGTGTGTGTGTGTGTGTGTGTGTGTGTGTGTGTGTGTGTGTGTGTGAGTGTGTGAGTGTGTGTGTGTGTGTGTGTGTGTGTGTGTGTGTGTGTGTGTGTGTGTGTGTGTGTGTGTGTGTGTGTGTGTGTGTGTGTGTGTGTGTGTGTGTGTGTGTGTGTGTGTGTGTGTGTGAGTGTGTGTGTGTGTGTGTGTGTGTTGGTGTGACTGCAGAAGGACCTGCGACTCCTATTGAGACAATCTGACCAAGTCTATTTTCAGACTGAAATGATTCTCTATAACTGACACAGTTAATAAAGCAGGTGTTGCTGTGTAAAGCTGTGACTGTGTGCTTTTGTTCTCTTTCCTCCTTTGTGTTAAACATTTTAATCAACTTTACATTTTGTTCTCACACAAACCCTTTGTTGCAATAAAGCTTAATGATAATTTCCTCTCATGAATATTTGAAAGGTTTGTTCTCATATCAGAGGTAAATGAAGCTCTCTTTAATATCACAGTGATGTTTCCTCACCTCAGGACACAGTTTGAGTCTCGTAGCTCGTCTCTGAGCCGCTGCTTTGAGTCTCTGATCTTATTGTCTCTCAGATCAAGCTCTTTTAAAAACTGCAGTGCTTTTGAGTTAGTCAAAGACTGAGTTAAAGAAGAAACATCGGTAATGCCACAGGCCTGTAGACTAGAAAGACACAAACAGAGGAAGAGATTATCTCACAAACAAATCATTAAGATGAAGAATTTTACACAAATATATGTATAACACAGACAGACAGGACACTGACGTACAGCGCGTTCTCTCTTCTGTCTTGTTGTGTGTGTGTGTGTGTGTGTGTGTGTGTGTGTGATGGGTAGGTTTAGGGGCAGTGTGTGTGTGTGTGTGTGTGTGTGTGTGTGTGTGTGTGTGTGTGTGTGTGTGTGTGTGTGTGATGGGTAGGTTTAGGGGCAGGGGCAGTGTGTGTGTGTGTGTGTGTGATGGGTAGGTTTAGGGGCAGGGGCAGTGTGTGTGTGTGTGTGATGGGTAGGTTTAGGGGCAGTGTGTGTGTGTGTGTGTGTGTGTGTGTGTGTGTGTGTGTGTGTGTGTGTGTGTGTGTGTGTGTGTGTGTGTGTGTGTGTGTGTGTGTGTGTGTGTGTGTGATGGGTAGGTTTAGGGGCAGTGTGTGTGTGTGTGTGTGTGTGTGTGTGTGTGTGTGTGTGTGTGTGTGTGTGTGTGTGTGTGTGATGGGTAGGTTTAGGGGCAGTGTGTATGTGTGTGTGTGTGTGTGATGGGTAGGTTTAGGGGCAGTGTGTGTGTGTGTGTGTGTGTGTGTGTGTGTGTGTGTGTGTGTGTGTGTGTGTGTGTGTGTGTGTGTGTGTGTGTGTGTGTGTGTGTGTGTGTGATGGGTAGGTTTAGGGGCAGTGTGTGTGTGTGTGTGTGTGTGTGTGTGTGATGGGTAGGTTTAGGGGCAGGGGCAGTGTGTGTGTGTGTGTGTGTGATGGGTAGGTTTAGGGGCAGGGGCAGTGTGTGTGTGTGTGTGATGGGTAGGTTTAGGGGCAGTGTGTGTGTGTGTGTGTGTGTGTGTGTGTGTGTGTGTGTGTGTGTGTGTGTGTGTGTGTGATGGGTAGGTTTAGGGGCAGGGGCAGTGTGTGTGTGTGATGGGTAGGTTTAGGGGCAGTGTGTGTGTGTGTGTGTGTGTGTGTGTGTGTGTGTGTGTGTGTGTGTGTGATGGGTAGGTTTAGGGGCAGTGTGTATGTGTGTGTGTGTGTGTGATGGGTAGGTTTAGGGGCAGTGTGTGTGTGTGTGTGTGTGTGTGTGTGTGTGTGTGTGTGTGTGTGTGTGTGTGTGTGTGTGTGTGTGTGTGTGTGTGTGTGTGTGTGTGTGTGTGTGTGTGTGTGTGATGGGTAGGTTTAGGGGCAGGGGCAGTGTGTGTGTGTGTGTGTGTGTGATGGGTAGGTTTAGGGGCAGGGGCAGTGTGTGTGTGTGTGTGTGTGATGGGTAGGTTTAGGGGCAGTGTGTGTGTGTGTGTGTGTGTGTGTGTGATGGGTAGGTTTAGGGGCAGGGGCAGTGTGTGTGTGTGTGTGTGTGAGATGGGTAGGTTTAGGGGCAGTGTGTGTGTGTGTGTGTGTGTGTGTGTGTGTGTGTGTGTGTGTGTGTGTGTGTGTGTGTGTGTGTGTGTGTGATGGGTAGGTTTAGGGGCAGGGGCAGTGTGTGTGTGTGTGTGTGTGATGGGTAGGTTTAGGGGCAGTGTGTGTGTGTGTGTGTGTGTGTGTGTGTGTGTGTGTGTGTGTGTGTGTGTGTGTGTGTGATCGGTAGGTTTAGGGGCAGTGTGTGTGTGTGTGTGTGTGTGTGTGTGATGGGTAGGTTTAGGGGCAGTGTGTGTGTGTGTGTGTGTGTGTGATGGGTAGGTTTTGGGGCAGGGGCAGTGTGTGTGTGTGTGTGTGTGTGTGTGTGTGTGTGTGTGTGTGTGTGTGTGTGTGTGTGTGTGTGTGTGTGTGTGTGTGTGTGTGTGTGTGTGATGGGTAGGTTTTGGGGCAGGGGCAGTGTGTGTGTGTGTGTGTGTGTGTGTGTGTGTGTGTGTGTGTGTGTGTGTGTGATGGGTAGGTTTAGGGGCAGGGGCAGTGTGTGTGTGTGTGTGTGTGTGTGTGTGATGGGTAGGTTTTGGGGCAGGGGCAGGGGCAGTGTGTGTGTGTGTGTGTGTGTCAGGACACTTATACAGCGCGTTCTCTTCTGTCTTGTCGCGCTTAGATGGTTTAAAAGCATAACATGAATAAGAGCGTGATCATATAATGTAACGCGGGGCAAAAATGTATATAAAAACGAACAAACGTTAATTGCTTTAAATATTTTTAATGAGTTAAAATGAGAAGAAGAAAAAAAACGCCCGCGTTAACACAATTTGGCCAGCACTAATATATATATATATATATATTAATATATATACTAATATAATATATATATATAATGAGAAATCCCTCATTAACAATTAGACACAAAAACTTTGGTACTCAAAAAAATAATACAATATCACTGATAAATATTTTCCAGACACATAATTAGATAAATTCGCCATTTATCAAAAGTGCTGAGATGAGATTTTGTCTCGTCTATGGTCAGGAGAAAAAAATTAAGGTGGTGGTGGTGGGTCATCTTACCCCGGGGGCATCTTACCCAGACTTACACAATCAGTTAATTGTTTCAAATACTTGAAATGCAATTATTCACTAGTTCAAAAGTTAATTTTAACTGTGACCAATGGCAAAGGCCAGAAGATGCAATGCTACAGTATAAATGATGTGACTTGAGCTAAACAGTGAACTGTAATCACACTGTAACTGTACAGTATAATGATACTAACTGTAGATTCTCCAGCTGTGATTGTGGGTTCATCAGTAGATCACTGAGGTTTCTCACTCCAGAGTCTCCTAGTTTATTCCTGCTCAGGTCCAGCTCTCTCAGGTGTGATGGGTTTGATTTCAGAGCTGAAGTCACAGCAGAACAACCTTCATCTGTCACATCACAGCAGCTTAACATACATTAGGAGAAATGAGAAAAACAAACTCTTTATTCTGTTTCATTCAAATATCAAAACACTTTTTCTTTCTTGTGTGTGAATGTGACTGACCTCAATCTCTCCAGTTTACAGTGTGAATCCTTCAGTGCGTCACATAAGGGCTTCACTCCTGTGTTTCCTAGTTTATTCCAGCTCAGGTCCAGCTCTCTCAGGTGTGATGGGTTTGATTTCAGAGCTGAAGTCAGGATGAGACACTGTTTCTCTGTAATACTGCAATCATAAAGACTGAAGACAGAAAGAGAAAATGACTCAGATCTGTGATGATCATCTTATTGAAGAGCTACAGCATATAGTCTGTCATTTAGTCTATAGTTTCCATATTCAGCTTGTAATCGTGTCACAATAATTCTGTTTGCTGGAAACTGTTGTGTTCATTTTTTAAACAATTCTGTTTTAATCTCTGTTCTATTGTAGATCTGAAAATTCAGCTTTTGTCCCCGTTATGATTGAATCACAGGACCGGATACCAGTTGCCTTGTCAAAAACTCTTTATTGTCATATGTCTCGAGACACAGGAGAGAAACGTGTTGTTATCGTGCCAGCTGTATGTTTCTCTGAGGTTGTACATTAACATTGAGCATTATATACCACTGACTACAGATTTGCAATTCCTTACAAGGTAAAGAAACATGTTGGTCTGTTTAAAATAGAATGTATACTTCATGCTTACATCAGTTGATAATATAAGCTACTGTTACATCATCGGAAACAGGTGCTACATATACAGTAAGGTCCTTCATACAGTCCATGACAGAACATGTACACACATTCTTGTATGACCAAAATTATCTCCCTGTCCCTTGTCCATGCCATATGACAGTAATATATCATGCAAACTTCAGCTCATGCAGTATATATAACTTTCTCATGCACTTAAACTTCACAAATACATTATAGATTTAATTATGCATATAAATAATATTAAAATAACAAATTTCTGATCTACATCTATGTATGTGCATTTATCACTGTAGATTAATATATAGGATTAATATAGAAACAATAGAATAGTTAATATTTAAAGGAACTGTATGTAAGAAATGTATTTCAATAAATCATAAAATCGCCCTGATATGTCACTAGACATTAAGAAATCATGTTAATTTCAAATACTTATATCACTGACAACAGTAGTCCGGCCAGGATATTGTGATTTTAAAAGTGAAGTTGCAGCCCTCAACTGATGTTGATGTTGACATGTTGTGTTTTGGCCTGAAGCTCCACCCTCCACCCTCCACCTATCGACCAATCACGAAGTCAGTAGTGTTTCTGCATCCGGGTTGCCAGCTCTGCTCTAGTTACCACAGCTGCAGCTACAAACTTTTTGGATAAAAAATAAAACTTTACAAAACCTAAAAGACCTCGTTATGAATCAGAAAAACGTTGTGACAATGAAAAAACAAAGAACTTGCTGTGTAGGACTCGTCACTTGCCATTGGAAGCTCCTTGTAGCAGAGCCTACGTTCCCACTGGATCCTGCAGCCTATCTGGCAACCTCGAGTCAGGGGGAGGGGGATACACCGCTCTACAGTCATTTGAAAGTGATTGCAGTACCAGTTTTGGCCACAATCTTACATATATTTCCTTTAAAGGGGACGTTGGAAATGTTCAGAGGCTGTGTGAATAAATCCGTCTCTACCCGCACCTCTACGATCTGTCATTAAAACATTATAAAGACAGCCAGATGTGGAATAAATCATGTAGGGAAATTGCCCAGAGTAGCCGATCTACTGCTCATGTGTGGAACACGTCCGCCGAGCGGATCTCAGCACTTTCAGTAGTGTAGACACAAGCAGGACCGTCCTGTCCACAGCTGTCCGTGAACACGTCTGAACTGGAGAATAACCGAGGCTTCACACTGACAAAATGACCACTAATGGAAAGGCACACTGCATCTGCTAGACCTCGAGCTAGTGGAGGGGTCAACAGTTAAAGGCATGTTGTACTCCTTTAATTAAGAGTGTGTGTTGCACACTATTGAGGATATTGAGCTGAAGCTTGACTTTACAAGATTAAATCGCAAATCAAATCGCAATCACAACATCTGTCAAAAAAAATCGTACTTAGATAAGCCCTAATTTTCATTCATTAGGTAAAAGCTTACAATAGATGTGTGCTATAGGAAATTGTGAGAGTAACAATCCACAATATGGTTGGCTAACATTATCCGTATGTTAGCTTAGGAAGAGAGCAGTGGGGTGAGCAGTAGCTCATTAGCATTTAAAGAGACAGGCACTGAAACAGGTCGCTGTGAACAGAGCTGTTTTTGAGGAGGTTAAAGGCTGTTGTTTTACTCGATTGAGGAATATTAACCAAAGTATGTTACAGACTTTTTCATGAAGACCCTAAAGAATCATACCAACTTGTGGAAAATGGCCATCCGATGTCCCCTTTAAATGGACTGATTTTAAACATCAGAAAAGCATGTACAAGTATAGATTAAATCCTCTAAATACACATTTTAGATAATAAATTAAGATTTAGTGTAAAGCACCATCAGTCCAGTATAACTGTAACTCTGTCAGAATAATCTACTGTCATTTGTTGACCTGTTTTTAGTCTGTTCTCACTTCTGTATTGTTTCAGAGCAAATATTTGTCAGATTTCAGCATATGAAACTATTTTATAGCCACAATTTCAAATGCTTCAAAGTTTAATGCTCTTCTACTGACACACATAAGCCGTTAACTAACAGTATTTCTGAATCTTTCTTCAGATGGAGAAACAGCAGAAAGTGCAGAGCTATAAATGATTTGACTTGAGTCCAGTTGCCTTAAAATAAACTAAACAGTGAACTGTAATCTCACTGTAACTGTACAGTATAATGATACTAACTGTAGTTTCTCCAGCTGTAATTGTGGGATCATCAGTAGATCACTGAGGTTTCTCACTCCAGAGTCTCCTAGTTTATTCCTGCTCAGGTCCAGCTCTCTCAGGTGTGATGGGTTTGATTTCAGAGCTGAAGTCACAGCAGAATAACCTTCATCTGTCAAATCACAGTATCCTAACCTACATTAGGAGAAATGAGAAAAACAAACTCTTTATTCTGTTTCATTCAAATATCAGAACACTTTTTCTTTCTTGTGTGTGAATGTGACTGACCTCAATCTCTCCAGTTTACAGTGTGAATCCTTCAGTGCGTCACATAAGGGCTTCACTCCTGTGTTTCCTAGATTATTCCTGCTCAGGTCCAGCTCTCTCAGGTGTGATGGGTTTGATTTCAGAGCTGAAGTCAGGATGAGACTCTGTTTCTCTGTAATACTGCGATCAGTCAGACTGAAGGACAGAAAGAGAAAATGACTCAGATCTGTGATGATCATCTTATTGAAGAGCTACAGCATATAGTCTGTGATTTAGTCTATAGTTTCCATATTCAGCTTGTAATCGTGTCACAATAATTCTGTTTGCTGGAAACTGTTGTGTTCATTTTTTAAACAATTCTGTTTTAATCTCTGTTCTATTGTAGATCTGAAAATTCAGCTTTTGTCCCCGTTATGATTGAATCACAGGACCGGATACCAGTGGCCTTGTCAAAAACTCTTTATTGTCATATGTCTCGAGACACAGGAGAGAAACGTGTTGTTATCGTGCCAGCTGTATGTTTCTCTGAGGTTGTACATTAACAGTGAGCATTATATACCACTGACTACAGATTTGCAATTCCTTACAAGGTAAAGAAACATGTTGGTCTGTTTAAAATAGAATGTATACTTCATGCTTACATCAGTTGATAATATAAGCTACTGTTACATCATCGGAAACAGGTGCTACATATACAGTAAGGTCCTTCATACAGTCCATGACAGAACATGTACACACATTCTTGTATGACCAAAATTATCTCCCTGTCCCTTGTCCATGCCATATGACAGTAATATGTCATGCAAACTTCAGCTCATGCAGTATATATAACTTTCTCATGCACTTAAACTTCACAAATACATTATAGATTTAATTATGCATATAAATAATATTAAAATAACAAATTTCTGATCTACATCTATGTATGTGCATTTATCACTGTAGATTAATATATAGGATTAATATAGAAACAATAGAATAGTTAATATTTAAAGGAACTGTATGTAAGAAAAGTATTTCAATGAATCATAAAATCGCCCTGATATGTCACTAGACATTAAGAAATCATGTTAATTTCAAATACTTATATCACTGACAACAGTAGTCCGGCCAGGATATTGTGATTTTAAAAGTGAAGTTGCAGCCCTCAACTGATGTTGATGTTGACATGTTGTGTTTTGGCCTGAAGCTCCACCCTCCACCCTCCACCTATCTACCAATCACGAAGTCAGTAGTGTTTCTGCATCCGGGTTGCCAGCTCTGCTCTAGTTACCACAGCTGCAGCTACAAACTTTTTGGATAAAAAATAAAACTTTACAAAACCTAAAAGACCTCGTTATGAATCAGAAAAACGTTGTGACAATGAAAAAACAAAGAACTTGCTGTGTAGGACTCGTCACTTGCCATTGGAAGCTCCTTGTAGCAGAGCCCATGTTCCCACTGGATCCTGCAGCCTATCTGGCAACCTCGAGTCAGGGGGAGGGGGATACACCGCTCTACAGTCATTTGAAAGTGATTGCAGTACCAGTTTTGGCCACAATCTTACATACATTTCCTTTAAAGGGGACGTTGGAAATGTTCAGAGACTGTGTGAATAAATCCGTCGCTACCCGCACCTCTACGATCTGTCAATAAAACATAAAGACAGCCAGATGTGGAATAAATCATGTAGGGAAATTGCCCAGAGTAGCCGATCTACTGCTCATGAGTGGAACACGTCCGCCGAGCGGATCTCAGCACTTTCAGTAGTGTAGACACAAGCAGGACCGTCCTGTCCACAGCTGTCCGTGAACACGTCTGAACTGGAGAATAACCGAGGCTTCACACTGACAAAATGACCACTAATGGAAAGGCACACTGCATCTGCTAGACCTCGAGCTAGTGGAGGGGTCAACAGTTAAAGGCATGTTGAACTCCTTTAATTAAGAGTGTGTGTTGCACACTATTGAGGATATTGAGCTGAAGCTTGACTTTACAAGATTAAATCACGAATCAAATCGCAATCACAACATCTGTCAAAAAAAATCGTACTTAGATAAGCCCTAATTTTCATACATTAGGTAAAAGCTTACAATAGATGTGTGCTATAGGAAATTGTGAGAGTAACAATCCACAATACGGTTGGCTAACATTATCCGTATGTTAGCTTAGGAAGAGAGCGGTGGGGTGAGCAGTAGCTCATTAGCATTTAAAGAGACAGGCACTGAAACAGGTCGCTATGAACAGAGCTGTTTTTGAGGAGTTAAAGGCTGTTGTTTTACTCGACCATTGAGGAATATTAACCAAAGTATGTTACAGACTTTTTCATGAAGACCCTAAAGAATCATACCAACTTGTGGAAAATGGCCATCCGATGTCCCCTTTAAATGGACTGATTTTCAACATCAGAAAAGCATGTACAAGTATAGATTAAATCCTCTAAATACACATTTTAGATAATAAATTAAGATTTAGTGTAAAGCACCATCAGTCCAGTATAACTGTAACTCTGTCAGAATAATCTACTGTCATTTGTTGACCTGTTTTTAGTCTGTTCTCACTTCTGTATTGTTTCAGAGCAAATATTTGTCAGATTTCAGCATATGAAACTATTTTATAGCCACAGTTTCAAATGCTTCAAAGTTTAATGCTCTTCTACTGACACACATAAGCCGTTAACTAACAGTATTTCTGAATCTTTCTTCAGATGGAGAAACAGCAGAAAGTGCAGAGCTATAAATGATTTGACTTGAGTCCAGTTGCCTTAAAATAAACTAAACAGTGAACTGTAATCTCACTGTAACTGTACAGTATAATGATACTAACTGTAGTTTCTCCAGCTGTGATTGTGGGTTCATCAGTAGATCACTGAGGTTTCTCACTCCAGAGTCTCCTAGTTTATTCCTGCTCAGGTCCAGCTCTCTCAGGTGTGATGGGTTTGATTTCAGAGCTGAAGTCACAGCAGAACAACCTTCATCTGTCATATCACAGCAGCTTAACATACATTAGGAGAAATGAGAAAAACAAACTCTTTATTCTGTTTCATTCAAATATCAAAACACTTTTTCTTTCTTGTGTGTGAATGTGACTGACCTCAATCTCTCCAGTTTACAGTGTGAATCCTTCAGTGCGTCACATAAGGGCTTCACTCCTGTGTTTTCTAGTTTATTCCCGCTCAGGTCCAGCTCTCTCAGGTGTGATGGGTTTGATTTCAGAGCTGAAGTCAGGATGAGACACTGTTTCTCTGTAATACTGCAGACACTCAGACAGAAGACGGAAAGAGAAAATGACTCAGATCTGTGATGATCATCTTATTGAAGAGCTACAGCATATAGTCTGTCATTTAGTCTATAGTTTCCCTTTTTTTCTTATTAATATTTTAATTTATGTGTAATGCACTTTGAGTTGCTAGTAGATAAATTAGCCTTTCATCAAAGATTATTCTTCTGAGACTAAATTTCTGACTGTCTCTCCTCCTAGAGCTTTAAAGCCACAACCACCAAACTCGGCTCAGACCTTCAGATCCGACTCACGGTTTTACTAAAAATGACGATTTAAGAATTAAAAATCCCATTGACTTTCATTGACGGAATGTTCAGATGAGCCAAGACTATTCAAACTCCAACTGTCAAAATTCAAAATCTGACAGTTGGAGAGGCTCGTCAGACTCCATTAACAGCCATTCTACTGTGTGTGTGTGTGTGTGTGTGTGTGTGTGTGTGTGTGTGTGTGTGTGTGTGTGTGTGTGTGTGTGATGGGTAGGTTTAGGGGCAGGGGCAGTGTGTGCGTGTGTGTGTGTGTGTGTGTGTGTGTGTGTGTGTGTGATGGGTAGGTTTAGGGGCAGGGGCAGTGTGTGTGTGTGTGTGTGTGTGTGTGTGTGTGTGTGTGTGTGTGTGTGTGTGTGAGAGAGATAGATAGATAGATAGATAGATAGATAGATAGATAGATAGATAGATAGATAGATAGATAGATAGATAGATAGATAGATAGATAGATAGATAGATAGATAGATAGATAGATAGATAGATAGATAGATAGATAGATAGATAGATAGATAGATAGATAGATAGATAGATAGATAGATAGATAGAGTGAGAGTGTGTGTGTCTGTCTGTCTACTCACTCGCTTCAAACTTTATGGTCCAGCTTTCTCAAGCCAACTTCAAAGTTTGTTTACAAAAATAATGAAGTGTGGTTCATCTTACCCCGGGGGCATCTTACCCAGACTTACACAATCAGTTTCAAATACTTGAAATGCAATTATTCACTAGTTCAACACTTAATTTTAACTGTGACCAATGGCAAAGGCCAGAAGATGCAATGCTACAGTATAAATGATGTGACTTGAGCTAAACAGTGAACTGTAATCTCACTGTAACTGTACAGTATAATGATACTAACTGTAGATTCTCCAGCTGTGATTGTGGGTTCATCAGTAGATCACTGAGGTTTCTCACTCCAGAGTCTCCTAGTTTATTCTCGCTCAGGTCCAGCTCTCTCAGGTGTGATGGGTTTGATTTCAGAGCTGAAGTCAGGATGAGACACTGTTTCTCTGTAATACTGCAGACACTCAGACTGAAGACAGAAAGAGAAAATGACTCAGATCTGTGATGATCATCTTATTGAAGAGCTACAGCATATAGTCTGTCATTTAGTCTATAGTTTCCATATTCAGCTTGTAATCGTGTCACAATAATTCTGTTTGCTGGAAACTGTTGTGTTCATTTTTTAAACAATTCTGTTTTAATCTCTGTTCTATTGTAGATCTGAAAATTCAGCTTTTGTCCCCGTTATGATTGAATCACAGGACCGGATACCAGTTGCCTTGTCAAAAACTCTTTATTGTCATATGTCTCGAGACACAGGAGAGAAACGTGTTGTTATCGTGCCAGCTGTATGTTTCTCTGAGGTTGTACATTAACATTGAGCATTATATACCACTGACTACAGATTTGCAATTCCTTACAAGGTAAAGAAACATGTTGGTCTGTTTAAAATAGAATGTATACTTCATGCTTACATCAGTTGATAATATAAGCTACTGTTACATCATCGGAAACAGGTGCTACATATACAGTAAGGTCCTTCATACAGTCCATGACAGAACATGTACACACATTCTTGTATGACCAAAATTATCTCCCTGTCCCTTGTCCATGCCATATGACAGTAATATGTCAGGCAAACTTCAGCTCATGCAGTATATATAACTTTCTCATGCACTTAAACTTCACAAATACATTATAGATTTAATTATGCATATAAATAATATTAAAATAACAAATTTCTGATCTACATCTATGTATGTGCATTTATCACTGTAGATTAATATATAGGATTAATATAGAAACAATAGAATAGTTAATATTTAAAGGAACTGTATGTAAGAAAAGTATTTCAATGAATCATAAAATCGCCCTGATATGTCACTAGACATTAAGAAATCATGTTAATTTCAAATACTTATATCACTGACAACAGTAGTCCGGCCAGGATATTGTGATTTTAAAAGTGAAGTTGCAGCCCTCAACTGATGTTGATGTTGACATGTTGTGTTTTGGCCTGAAGCTCCACCCTCCACCCTCCACCTATCTACCAATCACGAAGTCAGTAGTGTTTCTGCATCCGGGTTGCCAGCTCTGCTCTAGTTACCACAGCTGCAGCTACAAACTTTTTGGATAAAAAATAAAACTTTACAAAACCTAAAAGACCTCGTTATGAATCAGAAAAACGTTGTGACAATGAAAAAACAAAGAACTTGCTGTGTAGGACTCGTCACTTGCCATTGGAAGCTCTTTGTAGCAGAGCCCATGTTCCCACTGGATCCTGCAGCCTATCTGGCAACCTCGAGTCAGGGGGAGGGGGATACACCGCTCTACAGTCATTTGAAAGTGATTGCAGTACCAGTTTTGGCCACAATCTTACATATATTTCCTTTAAAGGGGACGTTGGAAATGTTCAGAGGCTGTGTGAATAAATCCGTCTCTACCCGCACCTCTACGATCTGTCATTAAAACATTATAAAGACAGCCAGATGTGGAATAAATCATGTAGGGAAATTGCCCAGAGTAGCCGATCTACTGCTCATGTGTGGAACACGTCCGCCGAGCGGATCTCAGCACTTTCAGTAGTGTAGACACAAGCAGGACCGTCCTGTCCACAGCTGTCCGTGAACACGTCTGAACTGGAGAATAACCGAGGCTTCACACTGACAAAATGACCACTAATGGAAAGGCTCACTGCATCTGCTAGACCTCGAGCTAGTGGAGGGGTCAACAGTTAAAGGCATGTTGAACTCCTTTAATTAAGAGTGTGTGTTGCACACTATTGAGGATATTGAGCTGAAGCTTGACTTTACAAGATTAAATCACGAATCAAATCGCAATCACAACATCTGTCAGAAAAATCGCACTTAGATAAGCCCTAATTTTCATACATTAGGTAAAAGCTTACAATAGATGTGTGCTATAGGAAATTGTGAGAGTAACAATCCACAATACGGTTGGCTAACATTATCCGTATGTTAGCTTAGGAAGAGAGCGGTGGGGTGAGCAGTAGCTCATTAGCATTTAAAGAGACAGGCACTGAAACAGGTCGCTATGAACAGAGCTGTTTTTGAGGAGGTTAAAGGCTGTTGTTTTACTCGATTGAGGAATATTAACCAAAGTATGTTACAGACTTTTTCATGAAGACCCTAAAGAATCATACCAACTTGTGGAAAATGGCCATCCGATGTCCCCTTTAAATGGACTGATTTTCAACATCAGAAAATCATGTACAAGTATAGATTAAATCCTCTAAATACACATTTTACATAATAAATTAAGATTTAGTGAAAAGTGTCATCAGTCCAGTTTAACTGTAACTCTGTCAGAATAATCTACTGTCATTTGTTGACCTGTTTTTAGTCTGTTCTCACTTCTGTATTGTTTCAGAGCAAATATTTGTCAGATTTCAGCATATGAAACTATTTTATAGCCACAGTTTCAAATGCTTCAAAGTTTAATGCTCTTCTACTGACACACATAAGCCGTTAACTAACAGTATTTCTGAATCTTTCTTCAGATGGAGAAACAGCAGAAAGTGCAGAGCTATAAATGATTTGACTTGAGTCCAGTTGCCTTAAAATAAACTAAACAGTGAACTGTAATCTCACTGTAACTGTACAGTATAATGATACTAACTGTAGATTCTCCAGCTGTGATTGTGGGTTCATCAGTAGATCACTGAGGTTTCTCACTCCAGAGTCTCCTAGTTTATTCTCGCTCAGGTCCAGCTCTCTCAGGTGTGATGGGTTTGATTTCAGAGCTGAAGTCACAGCAGAACAACCTTCATCTGTCATATAACAGTATCTTAACCTACATTAGGAGAAATGAGAAAAACAAACTCTTTATTCTGTTTCATTCAAATATCAAAACACTTTCTTTCTTGTGTGTGAATGTGACTGACCTCAATCTCTCCAGTTTACAGTGTGAATCCTTCAGTGCGTCACATAAGGGCTTCACTCCTGTGTTTTCTAGATTATTCCTGCTCAGGTCCAGCTCTCTCAGGTGTGATGGGTTTGATTTCAGAGCTGAAGTCAGGATGAGACTCTGTTTCTCTGTAATACTGCATCTATGCAGACTGAAGACAGAAAGAGAAAATGACTCAGATCTGTGATGATCATCTTATTGAAGAGCTACAGCATATAGTCTGTCATTTAGTCTATAGTTTCCCTTTTTTTCTTATTAATATTTTAATTTATGTGTAATGCACTTTGAGTTGCTAGTAGATAAATTAGCCTTTCATCAAAGATTATTCTTCTAAGACTAAATTTCTGACTGTATCTCCTCCTAGAGCTTTAAAGCCACAACCACCAAACTCGGCTCAGACCTTCAGATCCGACTCACGGTTTTCCTAAAAATGACGATTTAAGAATTAAAAAATCCCATTGACTTTCATTGATGGAATGTTCAGATGAGCCAAGACTATTCAAACTCCAACTGTCAAAATTCAAAATCTGACAGTTGGAGAGGCTCGTCAGACTCCATTAACAGCCATTCTACAGTGTGTGTGTGTGTGTGTGTGTGTGTGTGTGTGATGGGTAGGTTTAGGGGCAAGGGCTGTGTGTGTGTGTGTGTGTGTGAGTGAGTGAGTGAGTGAGTGAGTGAGTGAGTGAGTGAGTGAGTGAGTGAGTGTGTGTGTGTGTGTGATGGGTAGGTTTAGGGGCAGGGGCAGTGTGTGTGTGTGTGTGTGTGTGTGTGTTTGTATGATGGGTAGGTTTAGGGGCAGTGTGTGTGTGTGTGTGTGTGATGGGTAGGTTTAGGGGCAGTGTGTGTGTGTGTGTGTGTGTGTGTGATGGGTAGGTTTAGGGGCAGGGGCAGTGTGTGTGTGTGTGTGTGTGTGTGTGTGTGTGTGTGTGTGTGTGTGTGTGTGTGTGTGTGTGTGTGTGTGATGGGTAGGTTTAGGGGCAGGGGCAGGGGCAGTGTGTGTGTGTGTGTGTGTGTGATGGGTAGGTTTAGGGGCAGGGGCAGTGTGTGTGTGTGTGTGTGTGTGTGTGTGTGTGATGGGTAGGTTTAGGGGCAGTGTGTGTGTGTGTGTGTGTGTGTGTGTGTGTGTGTGTGTGTGTGTGTGTGTGTGTGTGTGTGTGTGTGTGTGTGTGTGTGTGTGTGTGTGTGTGTGTGTGTGTGTGTGTGTGTGTGTGAAGGGTATGTTTAGGGGCAGTGTGTGTGTGTGTGTGTGTGTGTGATGGGTAGGTTTA